>NW_026945654.1:458137-465637 GCF_034702125.1 Engraulis encrasicolus | reverse complement strand
CGCACCTCCACCCCACTAGCTCTCTCTCTCTCTCTCTCTCTCCATCCTGCTCCATCTCGTCCCAGCTAGTCAGCTTCTCTCTCTCTCTCTCTCTCTCTCAATACATCCCTCTCTCTCTCTCTCTCTCTCTCCTGCTCCATCTCGTCCCAGCTAGTCTCTCTCTCTCTCACGACAGATGGCCCTTGAGCCACGGATCCTGCGAGTGGGCACAGGCAACAGGCTCATGATTGGGCACAGACACGGGCACAGGAAAAGGCACGGGCACAGACACGGGCACAGACAGAGGAACAGGCGTGGGAGAGGGGCTGTCCTACTCTGCAGCACAACACAACTGCCCACCTAGTAGCCTTTAGCTTAAAGCTAGTCTCCAACTGCCCACCTACTAGCCTCTAGCTTAAAGCTAGTCTCCAACTGCCCACCTAGTAGCCTCTAGCTTAAAGCTAGTCTCCAACTGCCCACCTAGTAGCCTCTAGCTTAAAGCTAGTCTCCAACGCCATGCTAGTCTCCATGCTAGTCTCCATGCTAGTCTTCAACTGGCCACCTAGTAGCCTCTAGCTTAAAGTGGAAATGAAGCACTGACAACTATTATCATTTTTTGGCGGCTTATTTATTTTCATAAACGAATGGATGTTCGTTGAACTGCACTTTTAAGTAGTTTTGCTGAAAAATGACATGTTATTACAGAGTTTCGCCACAAGGGCGCAGCCATGTTCGCCGCCTACGTAACGCGAATGGTAGAACTTGGTGGCTAATGTAGCCTTCCATTCACTTAACGTTAGCATGTGCAGCGTTAACTGACTCTGATCGTGGCAGTAAAATTGAAGAAGGACGAGGGGTTCATTTTACATTGTCCCTGGGTTTTCTATGTTATATACCTACTATCAGATGAAAGAGAAATGCCAAGTGTCATTATCACTTTGTGTCAAAAAGCCTTTGCTACGAGCATGGTGGAATAGCTGCAGCCATCCACCCATTGCATCCACCATAGGACAGGAGTCAGGACTGGGGCTGCTCGATCTCATAGGTTTGTAGTGACAGACCGTCACCAATAACGTCTTTTTCCTGCATTGTTGGACGCTAATCTGAAAGCCCATGTCTTTAAGTTGGCTATGTGGTTCAATTCAGTAATAGAAAATAACTTGCAAAATTGGCGGAAGTTTGGAAAGCTTTGTGAAGGGAAGGGACGCAGCCTGTGTGTGTGGCTATCCCATCCCCTCTCTCGTCTCGCTCTCGGAGGAGCTTTGGGGATTTGAAGTTGATGCCACGGGAAATGACACGTTAAACTATCATGGCATACATTAAGTTATGGCATGCTTAAAGTAGCTGCATCTATTGTAGTAAACTATTATATTATTGAAGTCGCGGATGCATCCTCAAACTGGCTGGAATAGCGTTGTTGCCTTGGATTATTGTTGACTGGATAACACCGATAAACGTGGGCACGGAGATGTCAAAGTAGCCTAATTCAGGTGCTTGGAAAATGTTGGCGAAATCATCGGAAGATGAAGGTAGGGAACTGCAACATTGCACGACATCGCACGATTATGAATAGTGATCATGTTGGCTCATACCAAAATTTGTTAGCGACTTGTCACCTTAGCAAAAAAAAAAGCTGCTTGTTTACCTGTGGTTCATGTGATGGGATGTCTTGTCTGCCTTCATGCCTCATATTTGTTCTGTCCCACCCAAACACGTATTCTTGCTTCATTTGGGTTAAGCAAATAAGCTCATAATCAGCCGCACACAGTCCCAAATGTTTAATTCACTACTATCATAACAGCATTAGGAATAGGACACTACCATTCGCGTGACGTCACCCGCTGTTGGCTGGAAACGTTAACAGAAACGTTACGTGTTTGTGCTTTATTTTTTTATTAACGGCTTAAATTTCAGACTTCAAAAAAATATATATTTGCTGGCTTATCTTACTGGTGTTATAGACCCCTATATTAGGTCACTGCTTCATTTCCACTTTAAAGTCTAGTCTCCAACACCATACATCTCCAACACCATGCTAGTCTCCAACGGCGACAGAGCAGCTACAACAGCAGCCGTCCTGCTTTGGTGCCACAGACAGCATTATCTGCTCACCCATTCACCTGTTTACTGCTGAGAGTATATCGGCTACCGAGTAATATAGCAGCTAGTAAACACATATAGCATCTGGCATTATAGCAGCTAGTTAGTAGTGTAGCAGTTAGCTAGTAGCATAACAGCTAGCCTACAACTGCCCTCTGCCTGTGGTAGGCTGCTATTGAGTGGCTCTGCCTCGCCTATTTCAACAGCGTTTAACTGCTGACAAATGCAGTGTGCTAACCACAGCCTTGACCATTCGCAGAATAGGCTAGGCAATATAAGTCTTAATGCAATGTAACTTAATGTAATGTAGGCTAGGCTAGTTTTCAGACAACATCACCGACAAGTATCGGCTATAGCAGGATAGCTTCCAAACACATTAGCACAACCTCAACTAGCAGGATGTAGGCTAGGCTAACACAACTTCAACTACCAGGATGTAGGCTAGGCTAACACAACTTCAACTACCAGGATGTAGGCTAGGCTAACACAACTTCAACTAGCAGAATATTTTTATTTTTATTTGTAGTTTATTTGGCAGGGACAATGCAGTGCACATTGTTACAAACATGACATGGCAAAGCCATGACACAACTTGCAGATGTGAATACATGGAAGGTTTATAGCTAGATAGCTAATTTGCAACCTCAGTCCCTGATCAGGCTACCTACTCTAATAATACATATAAATCATCTAAAAGTACAATTGTACAATACAGTATACAAGACAATAATAAGCCAACTTGAAACATGCTCCCTATAATATAAAAGCCTTGTGCATTAAGAAAAAAACAAGATGATGATGGTGACCTATATATGCTGTGTGTGCATGTGTGTGTGTTAACTATTGTGTGTTATGATTACATTTTTGGTTTTCCTTCAGCCAGTGTTTCAGTTGTCTGTTAAATGTTTTAAACTCTGTTTGGATTTTTATTACAGTTGGAATGTAGGCTAGGCTAACACAACCTCAACTAGCAGAATGTAGGCTAGGCTAACACAACCTCAACTAACAGCATGTATGCTAGGTAAGGCTGTCCGCAAATAATCTACTAATCGTTGGTCGACCAAAAAAAATTCTAGTCGACCGAATCCCATTGGTCGATTGGTCGCAGCGGAGGAAAAAAACAAAACAAAAAAAAACAGCGTCTCGTCAAAGTTCTTTCAGGACTCTTAACTTGAAGGGCGTGACAAAGGAAGACGTGTTGTTGATTTGTTTGAGAAGGATAGAAGTTATTTTGACCATGTCTGGAAGGAGCTCTAAAACATGGGATTATTTTTGAAAAGGATACTACTGCTTGTCAGCCAATGGTCACTAACGTCGGGCAAGAAGAACCACGCGAATTCGAACGACAGGTGCGTTTAATTATGTAACTTCACTACCACGGCAGATGCTGCTCTCCCCTCCCTCTCTCATACACACGGCCCCGTACACTACCCGGCACCGTTTGCTACAATACCTCACTCGACTCGTTGAATCCATTGGTTGACAGAACTACAGGGAGCCGCCTGCATCTGTCTCGTCTCGCATAATTATCCGTTTATTGCAGACGGTGTAAAAAGTGTGAAGTCGTGTCGGCACATATTCTGAAGCTCCAAAATGCTATGTTGCAACGTCATGGTGCTAAGTCGCGCTTTGTTAGCTTCCATACCACTTTGCTGTACAATTGTAGGCTACTCCGTGTTGGCCAACATCCAAAGAACCACCACCAGATATGAACATATTTTGGGGTGTGTGTGTAGGCCTACGTTAAGTCATTCACCGACAAACTTATCAGAATTCTGTTTGCTGCCCTGAACGGCAAGAACTCTTGTCAAGACTCCAGTCCAGCGATAAACAAAACCTGCGTGGGTAATTTAAAGGGGGAAACGCTGCGCATCATTTAAGACCATAAACGGACACTAAGCGCTTGATGGACATTCCAGTGAACAACTGTACAGTAATGCTGCAACAAATGTCGAAATAGATGAAAAACGTCAACGCGGGGATATTGATTCTGCCCTCCAGTTGGGCTACTGCTTTCAGGCAGAGAGCGTCATCTCTACCATAGGCAGTTTGTTTCCATCACTGAATATTAATTTTAATTCGTTTTTTATTTGTGTTTTACAGGCTTAAACTATGTAAATTCGAACTTCGAATATTCATTAGGCCTAGTAGGGCTATCTGGGTCAAAATGTGATGTAAAAAAAAAAAATTGTTTTTTTTTTTGGGGGGGGGGGGCGCGATTAATCGATTAGTCGGAGAAAATGACGACCTTTGGTCGACCAACAAAATCCTTGGTCGTGGACAGCCCTAATGCTAGGCTAGCTCTCATCAGGCATCACCTGCATCACGGGCTAGGGCAACAGCAGACTAGCTTCCAAGGACAGAACCTTGCTGAGTACAACAGTAAATTGACCAGGATTTCACCTGCAACAGGCAGGGCAAGCTTATGCCCAGTAAAGGTGCAGTGTACTCTTTTAGAGGCTGCTTCAAATGCTTGATTATTATTGAGTCAACTTTGAGCAAGACCAAACATTACGGCGAGTAATGCTGCCCTGTAAAGCAAAAAGGCAGTTGTGTGCACCCAGACCTCCGAACTGAATTAAATGACTTTAATATGATCCTGTTGTCAAAGAGGTTTCGGTAGATTATTGATTGACAATGTAGCAGTTTCATTATTACTTTGTATTATCTTTGCAGACCAATCATTCTATTAAGGTTATACTTTGAAATATAGGTAATTAAAAATCACACTTCATAGTCAACAACAATACAGTTACTGCCTTCTTACTTTGTGAGGAAGACAAGTGATACATCATACCTGCATGCCCAAAGAACTGTGCGCCCCCCTGAGAGCCCTCCGACTCTATGAGCTGTGTGACCTCTAACTCAGTTAAGCTAACCTGTCACCTCTGACCCTGTAACATGTAACTGAGCAGTGTCACCTCTGACCCGGTTACCTGTAACTGTCAGCCCAGTGGGTTTACACACAGTGTCCAATCTCGCCATCCAACCAGTGCCTGCAATTCACCCTAGGAGCGCTGTCGAGCAAGCGCAGCCCATGAGGCTGGTGCTATTCACACACAATTGTGCTCGATGTGCTAACAGTCGTGACAGCAATGCAGCCGGTGTGTCTGTATGTCGTACTAACACGCTACTGTCTTCAGTGCACATGTCGTACTAACACGTTACTGTCTTCAGTGTGTCGTACTAACACGCTACTGTCTTCAGTGCACATGTCGTACTAACACTCTACTGCCTTCAGTGTGTCTGCACATGTCGTACTAACACGCTACTGTCTTCAGTGTGTCGTACTAACACGCTACTGCCTTCAGTGTGTCATACTAACACGTTACTGTCTTCAGTGTGTTGTACTAACACACTACTGCCTTCAGTGTCGTACTAACACACTACTGCCTTCAGTGTCGTACTAACACTCTACTGCCTTCAGTGTGTCTGCACATGTCGTACTAACACGCTACTGTCTTCAGTGTGTCGTACTAACACGCTACTGCCTTCAGTGTGTCGTACTAACACGCTACTGCCTTCAGTGTGTCGTACTAACACGCTACTGCCTTCAGTATGTCGTACTAACACGCTACTGCCTTCAGTGTGTCGTACTAACACGCTACTGTCTTCAGTGTGTCGTACTAACACGCTACTGTCTTCAATGCACATGTCGTACTAACATGCTACTGTCTTCAGTGTGTCGTACTAACACGCTACTGTCTTCAGTGTGTCTGTGCCCCTCACTCCTGTCTGTGTACAACACCAGCTAGCCAAGCATGCTACCACACACACACACACACACACACACACACACACACACAGTCAAGCATGCTTCCATACATACACACATACACAGTCAAGCATGCTACCACACACACACACACACACACACACACACAGTCAAGCATGCTACCACACACACACACACACACAGTCAAGCATGCTACCACACACACACACACACACACAGTCAAGCATGCTATCACACACACACACACACACACACCACACACAGAGTCAAGCATGCTACCATACACACACACAGCTATACCCCACCCACACCTGACACACACACATGCACGCACGCACACACAAACACACACATACGGCTGGTACTGATGACAGCCCAGATGACCCACGCATGGATGACACACTCACTATACCACTGCATGCCTGTGTTTGTGTGTGTGTGTGTATTTACCCGTTGCCCCTACACCCACCCACCCACACACAAACACACATACACACACACACACACACACACTACATTTGTAGATAACGTGCCCTGCTCTCCAAAAAGTCTGCTGCTGCCTCCAGTGAGGGTTGTGACGTGATGGGCCTGCTTATCGGCCATCTTGGTAAGGACACACTCTGAGGTCCACACTGCAATCCAGACAGAGATCCTCTGTGTGTGTGTGTGTGTGTGTGTGTGTGTGTGTGTGTGTGTGTGTGTGTGTGTGTGTGTGTGTGTGTGTGTGTGTGGTTGTGTGTGTGTGTGTGTGTGTGTGTGTGGTTGTGTGTGTGTGTGTGTGTGTGTGTGATCAGAGCTAAGATTCCATCAAAGAATGTCAGAGGAGCAAGACAATGCTAGCTGAGTTGGGGAGAGGAGAGAAGAGAAGAGAAGAGAAGAGAAGAGAAGAGAGAAGAGAAGAGAAGAGAAGAGAAGAGAAGAGAAGAGGAGAGGAGAGGAGAGGAGAGAAGAGAAGAGAAGAGAAGATAGGAGAGGAGAGGAGAGGAGAGGAGAGGAGAAGAGAAGAGAGGAGAGAAGAAAAGAGAGGTGAGGAGAGTAGAATAGAGTAGAGTAGAGTAGAGTAGAGGGTAGGAGAGGAGAGGAGAGGAGAGGAGAGTAGAGGAGAGGAGAGGAGAGGGGAATAGGAGGAGCGGAGAGGAGAGGAGAGGAGAGGAGAAAAGAGAGGAGAGGAGAGTAGAGGAGAGGAGAGTAGAGGAGAGGAGAGGAGAGGAGAGAAGAGAAGAGAGGGGAGGAGAGGGGAGGAGAGGAGAGGAGAGGAGAGGAGAGATGAGGAGAGGAGAGCAAGACAATGCTAGCTGAGTTGGAGCGCGGAGCACAGAGGATTCCCAACCTTGGCATTCCATGTCATGGAGCGCTTTCATTGAATACTCGGTCCTGATCCAAACAGGCCAGTTGGAATGGAGAAACTCCCGCTCTCTCTCCCTGAAACACGAGCCGGTGACAGGTGTAGAGAGAGCAGGATTTAGGTGAAGCAGCACAGTACTATTGGCGGCTTAGGCTTGT
This sequence comes from Engraulis encrasicolus, assembly GCF_034702125.1. Taxonomy (NCBI): domain Eukaryota; kingdom Metazoa; phylum Chordata; class Actinopteri; order Clupeiformes; family Engraulidae; genus Engraulis; species Engraulis encrasicolus. The sequence continues at coordinate 458,319 of NW_026945654.1, read as the reverse complement.
GTGGCATCACTCCGATTTATCAATATCTTCTAATGACCAACCAAACGCTCTTATCATCACTGTGCGGATGACATCACGCCATCACATGGCCTACATGTCAGCAGACTCGGACATGCACTGCCGCCCTCAAAACAACACACACACACACACACACACACACACACACACACACACACCTGGGA
>NW_026945654.1:441855-458044 GCF_034702125.1 Engraulis encrasicolus | reverse complement strand
ACTAACACTCTACTGCCTTCAGTGTGTCTGCACATGTCGTACTAACACGCTACTGTCTTCAGTGTGTCGTACTAACACGCTACTGCCTTCAGTGTGTCCGCACATGTTGTACTAACACGCTACTGTCTTCAATGCACATGTCGTACTAACATGCTACTGTCTTCAGTGTGTCGTACTAACACGCTACTGTCTTCAATGTGTCATACTAACACGTTACTGTCTTCAGTGTGTTGTACTAACACTCTACTGTCTTCAATGCACATGTCGTACTAACACTCTACTGCCTTCAGTGTCTGTATGTCGTAATAACACTCTACTGTCTTCAGTGTCGTACTAACACGCTACTGTCTTCAATGCACATGTCGTACTAACACGCTACTGTCTTCAGTGCACATGTCGTACTAACACTCTACTGTCCTCAGTGTGTCCACAAATGTCGTACTAACACTCTACTGCCTTCAGTGCACATGTCGTACTAACACGCTACTGCCTTCAGTGCACGTCGTACTAACACGCTACTGCCTTCAGTGTGTCGTACTAACACGCTACTGTCTTCAGTGCACATGTCGTACTAACACGCTACTGTCTTCAGTGTGTCGTACTAACACGCTACTGCCTTCAGTGCACATGTCGTACTAACACGCTACTGTCTTCAGTGTGTCGTACTAACACTCTACTGCCTTCAGTGTGTCTGCACATGTCGTACTAACACGCTACTGTCTTCAGTGTGTCGTACTAACACGCTACTGTCTTCAGTGTGTTGTACTAACACTCTACTGTCTTCAATGCACATGTCGTACTAACACTCTACTGCCTTCAGTGCACATGTCGTACTAACACGCTACTGCCTTCAGTGTCTGTATGTCGTAATAACACTCTACTGTCTTCAGTGTCGTACTAACACGCTACTGTCTTCAATGCACATGTCGTACTAACACGCTACTGTCTTCAGTGCACATGTCGTACTAACACTCTACTGTCCTCAGTGTGTCCACAAATGTCGTACTAACACTCTACTGCCTTCAGTGCACATGTCGTACTAACACGCTACTGCCTTCAGTGCACGTCGTACTAACACGCTACTGCCTTCAGTGTGTCGTACTAACACTCTACTGTCATCAGTGCACATGTCGTACTAACACGCTACTGCCTTCAGTGTGTCGTACTAACACTCTACTGTCGTCAGTGCACATGTCGTAATAACACGCTACTGTCTTCAGTGTGTCGTACTAACACTCTACTGTCGTCAGTGCACATGTCGTAATAACACGCTACTGTCTTCAGTATGTCGTACTAACACGCTACTGTCTTCAGTGTGTCCGCACATGTCGTACTAACACGCTACTGCAGTGTTTCCCATACATTGAGGAAACTATGGCGGCCCGCCATAGTTTAAATTTGGCCGCCATAGTTTCCGAAAATGTAAAAAAAAAAAAAAATTTTTTTTTTTTTTTTACGATTTCCGTGTTTGTTAAAAGCGATTTCAATTACGATTTCCATCGCATTTTCCTCCTGGAGTAAATACATCCTATAGAGGAAACCACAAGTGCTTGAAAGAGAGAGGGATCAAAAGCCTTGTCAAGTTGTTGTAGTTAACTTGGGTTTGGGAGCAATAAAAAAAAAAAACCTTCCGAGAAGGGACAGTTGGGATGAGTTTACTAACACTCCCCAGGCTTCGTTTTACAGTTGTAATGAGTTAGGTGACAGGCCTTCATTGACAAGGCAGAGGAGACATCGGGCTGCATATAGAAATTAATGTGTAATGAATGTGAATATAGACATAAATGTGTAATATGTTGTTCAGCCCTTTTAATGGGAGGAATTTTGAAAAACTGGCCCTGTGACCAGCACCCCTCATGTAGAATGTGTACGCCTATGTGTGTGTGGGGAAAAGGCATAGCCTACCCTCTTAGACCCTTTTTGTTTATGTGTTAACAATTGCACAGCAATCTTAAATTATTATCTCTGCTCCTATTTTGTTTTATTATTTTTTTCATTACATAGACCCCTGCATGTGTATTATGCAGCCTTATTTCTCAAAATATAAATGGCTGAAATGTAGTCTAGGCGTAGGCCTATAGTTTCTCCATGCGCCAATGTCATACTGTACTCATTGCTTTGCCATTTTGCATTTAGTGAATACCCCCCCCCCCCCCCCCCCCCCCCCCCCAAAAAAAAGGCCCGTGAAAAGACCCCCCCCCGGCTGCCCCCATAGTTTCCAAAAATTCTGTGGGAAACACTGTACTGTCTTCAGTGCATATGTCGTACTAACACGCTACTGCCTTCAGTGTGTCCGCACATGTTGTACTAACACGCTACTGTCTTCAATGCACATGTCGTACTAACACGCTACTGTCTTCAGTGCACATGTCGTACTAACACGTTACTGTCTTCAGTGTGTCGTACTAACACGCTACTGTCTTCAGTGCACATGTCGTACTAACACGCTACTGTCTTCAATGTGTCATACTAACACGTTACTGTCTTCAGTGTGTTGTACTAACACTCTACTGTCTTCAATGCACATGTCGTACTAACACTCTACTGCCTTCAGTGTGTCGTACTAACACTCTACTGTCTTCAGTGTGTCGTACTAACACGCTACTGCCTTCAGTGTGTCGTACTAACACGCTACTGCCTTCAGTGTGTTGTACTAACACTCTACTGTCTTCAATGCACATGTCGTACTAACACTCTACTGCCTTCAGTGTGTCTGCACATGTCGTACTAACACGCTACTGTCTTCAGTGTGTCCGCACATGTCGTACTAACACGCTACTGCCTTCAGTGCACATGTCGTACTAACACGCTACTGCCTTCAGTGTGTCTGTATGTCGTACTAACACTCTACTGCCTTCAATGCACATGTCGTACTAACACTCTACTGCCTTCAGTGCACATGTCGTACTAACACGCTACTGTCTTCAGTGTGTCGTACTAACACTCTACTGCCTTCAGTGTGTCGTACTAACACTCTACTGTCTTCAGTGTGTCGTACTAACACGTTACTGTCTTCAGTGTGTCGTACTAACACGCTACTGTCTTCAGTGCACATGTCGTACTAACACGCTACTGTCTTCAATGCACATGTCGTACTAACACGCTACTGTCTTCAATGCACATGTCGTACTAACACGCTACTGTCTTCAATGCACATGTCGTACTAACACGCTACTGTCTTCAATGCACATGTCGTACTAACACGCTACTGTCTTCAATGCACATGTCGTACTAACACGCTACTGTCTTCAGGGTGTCGTACTAACACTCTACTGCCTTCAGTGTGTCTGCACATGTCGTACTAACACGTTACTGTCTTCAGTGTGTCGTACTAACACGCTACTGTCTTCAGTGCACATGTCGTACTAACACGCTACTGTCTTCAATGCACATGTCGTACTAACACGCTACTGTCTTCAATGCACATGTCGTACTAACACGCTACTGTCTTCAGGGTGTCGTACTAACACGCTACTGCCTTCAGTGTGTCCGCACATGTCGTACTAACACGCTACTGTCTTCAATGCACATGTCGTACTAACACGCTACTGTCTTCAGGGTGTCGTACTAACACGCTACTGTCTTCAATGTGTCATACTAACACGTTACTGTCTTCAGTGTGTTGTACTAACACTCTACTGTCTTCAATGTGTCGTACTAACACGCTACTGTCTTCAGTGTGTCGTACTAACACTCTACTGCCTTCAGTGTGTCGTACTAACACTCTACTGTCTTCAGTGTGTCGTACTAACACGCTACTGCCTTCAGTGTGTCGTACTAACACGCTACTGTCTTCAGTGCACATGTCGTACTAACACGCTACTGTCTTCAATGCACATGTCGTACTAACACGCTACTGTCTTCAATGCACATGTCGTACTAACACGCTACTGTCTTCAGGGTGTCGTACTAACACGCTACTGTCTTCAATGTCGTACTAACACGCTACTGTCTTCAATGTCGTACTAACACGCTACTGTCTTCAGGGTGTCGTACTAACACGCTACTGTCTTCAATGTGTCATACTAACACGTTACTGTCTTCAGTGTGTTGTACTAACACTCTACTGTCTTCAGTGTCTGTATGTCGTACTAACACGCTACTGCCTTCAGTGTGTCGTACTAACACGCTACTGTCTTCAGTGTGTCGTACTAACACGCTACTGTCTTCAGTGCACATGTCGTACTAACACGTTACTGTCTTCAGTGTGTCGTACTAACACGCTACTGTCTTCAGTGCACATGTCGTACTAACACGCTACTGTCTTCAATGTGTCATACTAACACGCTACTGTCTTCAGTGCACATGTCGTACTAACACGCTACTGCCTTCAGTGTCTGTATGTCGTACTAAGACTCTACTGCCTTCAGTGTGTCGTACTAACACGCTACTGCCTTCAGTGTGTATGTCGTACTAACACGCTACTGCCTTCAGTGTGTCGTACTAACACGCTACTGTCTTCAGTGCACATGTCGTACTAACACGCTACTGTCTTCAGTGTCTGTATGTCGCACTAACACTCTACTGCCTTCAGTGCACATGTCGTACTAACACGCTACTGTCTTCAGTGTCTGTATGTCGTACTAACACGCTACTGTCTTCAGTGCACATGTCGTACTAACACTCTACTGTCTTCAGTGTGTCGTACTAACACGCTACTGTCTTCAGTGTGTCGTACTAACACGCTACTGCCTTCAGTGTGTCGTACTAACACGCTACTGTCTTCAGTGTGTCGTACTAACACTCTACTGCCTTCAGTGTGTCGTACTAACACTCTACTGTCTTCAGTGTGTCGTACTAACACGCTACTGCCTTCAGTGTGTCTGTGCCCCTCACTCTTGTCTGTGTACAACACCAGCTAGCCAACCATGCTACCACACACACACACAAGCAGTCAAGCATGCTACCACACACACACACACACACACAGTCAAGCATGCTATCACACACACACACACAGTCAAGCATGCTACCACACACACACACACACAGTCAAGCATGCTACCACACACACACAGTCAAGCATGCTTCCATACATACACACATACACACAGTCAAGCATGCTACCACACACACAGGCAAGCATGCTACCCCCCCCCCACACACACACACACACACACACACACACACACACACAGTAAGGGTGGGCGATACATATCGTCTGCGAAGTTATCGTGAATGTTGTTTTGACGATGAGTAATTTTGCAATATCGAGATATTTTTATGAAGTCGCTAAACTCAACAAAGCGCGGTGACAGAACTCCCCCAAACAGCGACGACAGCCAAGCCTTTGAGCCAATAGTAATGTTGTTTGGAGAACTGGAGAATAAGTCTGTGAACCAATGAGCAGACAGTGCTGAGGGGGGCGGGCTGCAGCGTTTTGGCAGACGGGTCACTCGTGCAGCGCTGCTGCTGCTGGGCAGTGAAGGAGAGTTGCTGTTATCCAAATGGTGGATTTACATGAGGAATTCAACCATTAAACCAGCCATTGCATGATGCTGAGGGCGTTTTGGAACTATGTGCTTTAATCAGCAACTGTCTGTGATTATGGAAAGCCAAATAGTTAGGAAGAGAAATAGGTCTGAGAAATCGCGTTAGCATGCTAGTTAGCGAACTAAGCTAAGCAATGTTGTTCTCTACAACTAGATTGGCTGTTACTCACTACTCAAACACCCACCTGCATGTATAGATATCATAACTGCTTAGGTGGACAAGTAATGTTAAGTTAGACTCGCGCAGTGAGTTAAATTACAATGTGTGAAATCCAACACATGCAATTTGCAGCTGCCCTAGTTAGGTTAATACAGGTCTGTGCTGCTTCCTATCTACAAATGCACTGTTTCCAGTCAAAAATGACTGTCCTCTAACAGAATCATTAGCAATCATAAAACATTTTTTTTTACATGGATATGTTTTCATGACAAGTGATGAAGTATTACAAAAAGTGAAAGCTCTTCAGCACAGCATTTTTTTCCCAACTCTCTGTCCCTCCCCAGTTAAAACACAAATGCAGCACTACTACCTACTACCTTTTTGGAAATTATCGTCAAATTATCGTTATCGTGAAAATTAAAAAAATTATCGAGATAACTTTTTTTGCCCATATCGCCCAGCCCTAATACACAGTCAAGCATGCTTCCATACATACACACATACACACGCTACCACCCACACACACACACACAGCCAAGCATGCTACCACACACACGCACACACGTTACCACCCACACACACACACACAGCCAAGCATGCTACCACACACACACACACACACACACACACACACACACACACACACACACACACACACACAGTCAAGCATGCTACCACACACACACACACACACACACACACACACACACACATACACACATACACACGCTACCACCCACACACACACACACAGCCAAGCATGCTACCACACACACGCACACACGCTACCACCCACACACACACACACAGCCAAGCATGCTACCACACACACGCACACACGTTACCACCCACACACACACACAGCCAAGCATGCTACCACACACACACACACACACACACACACACACACACACACACACACACCACACACACACACACACACACACACACACACACACACAGGGCCAAGCATGCTACCATACTATGCAGGCCCAGCCGTACAATCCCAAGCTCACACACACACAGCTATATCCCACCCACACACACACACACACACACACGCACGCACACACACAGCTATACCCCACCCACACCTGACACACACACACACACACACAGAGCTGGTACTGATGACAGCCCAGATGACCCACGCATGGATGACACACTCACTGCACCACTGCATGCCTATGTGTGTGTGTGTGTGTGTGTGTGTGAATTTACCCGTTGCCCCCTACACCTACACCTACACACACACACACACACACAGACACACACACACACACAATACTTCTAGATAAGGTGCCCTGCTTTCCAAAAGGTCTGCTGCTGCCTCCAGTGAGGGTTGTGACGTGATGGGCCAGCTTATCGGCCATCTTGGTAAGGTGAGGGTTGTGACGTGATGGGCCAGCTTATCGGCCATCTTGGTAAGGTGAGGGTTGTGACGTGATGGGCCAGCTTATCGGCCATCTTGGTAAGGACACACTCTGAGGTCCACACTGCAATCCAGACAGAGATCCTGTGTGTGTGTGTGTGTGTGTGTGTGTGTGTGTGTGTGTGTGTGTGTGTGTGTGTGTGTGTGTGTGTGTGTGTGTGTGTGTGTGTGTGTGATCAGAGCTAAGATTCCACCAAAGAATGTCAGAGGAGCAAGACAATGCTAGCTGAGTTGGGGAGAGAAGAGAAGAGAAGAGAAGAGAAGAGAAGAGAAGAGAAGAGAAGAGAAGAGAAGAGAAGAGAAGAGAAGAGAAGAGAAGAGAAGAGGAGAGAAGAGAGAAGAGAGGAGAGAGGAGAGGAGAGGAGAGAAGAAAAGAGAGGAGAGTAGAGTAGAGTAGAGTAGAGTAGAGGAGAGGAGAGGAGAGGAGAGAGGAGAGGAGAGAAGCGCAAGACAGTGCTAGCTGAGTTGGGGCGCGGAGCACAGAGGATTCCCAAACTTGGCATTCCATGTCATGGAGCACTTTCATTGAATACTCGGTCCTGACCCAAACAGGCCAGCTGGAATGGAGAAACTCCCGCTCTCTCTCCCTGAAACACGAGCCGGTGACAGGTGTAGAGAGAGCAGGTGAAGCAGCACAGTACTATTGGCGGCTTAGGCTTGTGTGGTATCACTCCGATTTATCAATATCTTCTAATGACCAACCAAACGCTCTTATCATCACTGTGCGGATGACATCATCACGCCATCACATGGCCTACATGTCAGCAGACTCGGACATGCACTGCCGCCCTCAAAACAACAACACACACACACTCACGCACACAGCATACACTGCCGCCCTAAAAACAACAACACACACACACTCACACACACACACAGCCTGCCGCCCTCAAAACAACACACACACAGCCGCCCTTCGAACAACACACACACACACACACACACACACACACACACACACACACACACACACACACACACACACACACACACCCGCCCTCAAAACAACAACAACAACACACACACACACAGACTGCACTGCCGCCCTCAAGACAACACACACACACACACACACACACACACACACACACACACACACACACACACACACAGCCTGCACTGCCGCCCTCAAAACAACATTCTTTCACGCAAACCCGATAAGCGTGGCCAGAGAACACCTTGCTCCACACACACACACACAGCCTGCGTGGCATAGACAGACAGACAGACAGGCGCGTACACACGTTGTTGACAATGCACGAGGCTCTTACTTCGGAGCTCCCAAGTTTGTGGTCTTGCAGCAGTCAGAGGAGCACGGGGCAGAGTCGCCAGCAGCCCGCTGCTGTGCTGTCCTGTCATGCGTGTTTATTCCGGGCAGTGAAATGTAGCACAGGGTAGAACTACTACACGAAGCTGACACACTCCGGACCCAGAACACAAGACCACACTCAAAACACGACCCCGGTGGACTTACTTTTATGTGGCAAAGTTGGGTGGACAACCAGTGCAAAACTTTATACATATTCTGGAAACGTCAGCCCGCCTGTCTGTCTGTCTGTCTGTCTTCAGCTATTCTACCGGTGTAGACACCTACGCCATTATGGGTTCCAGCACACTTGGTAATTAGCTAATAGATTGCCATGCATCGGCATCGCACAGCACAGCACAGCGCCTGATTAAAATATCCGGGTCTGCTGCTCGGCTCTGTCGTTTTTCAACGCTGTGTGCCGAATGTTTGCGAGCTGCCATGAATTGCAAACGCGGATCTTTTCGGCGAACGACATGAGACGCGTTTCCACCAACTTCGAAGTAGAACTAGAGCCGTGCAGCTAGAAACACATCGAGGGCATTCAACACTTTCACGAAGTCATAAATTTCAAATTAGCGAACGCCACGGCGACCAGACAACTAGGCTAACTAGCTAGATTGGTAGCCCTGCTTGTGGCTTTGCCGTTCCTGTATCGTGTGCTGCTGTAACATCTTTTACAGCCGTAGAGCTTATTTGAATGTTAGGTAGTCAGATATCGAGTTATAAGTAGCGATAAGCGGCTACATTTCGGGAGACTAGGAGATGATCATGCAACCAGAACATTCTAAGATAGCAACGGCAGCTAAATGCGTCATTTCCAATGCATCCCGTGTCTACCTCGCCGGATGCCTTCGCATGACAATGCACTGAACACGGATCATGAAAATTAAGTAATTTGACAAATTACTTACGCTTTTAGTGGATTCTGAATGACAGCCGCCATTTTGCTACACTGTAACGCAAGATCAGCGTCTAGCAGTTCTGGGGGAAACCTACGAGCTGACAGCCAATCGGCTCGCGGCGTGAAATCTCTGGCCAATGGGAGAGCGGCATTTGCTAATGTAGGCGTGACTTTATAGACAAACTGTCAAAAGCATTTTTAAAGGGTTTCTCTCCATGTACAGTATTCCGATACAACACAAAGCAAGCCGGCGGGGGCACGCACGTCTCGGCACAGCCGAATAAGTTATCTCTTTCTTGGAGAAGACTGTGACTTTACCATCAACAGCTTGTCAAACCAGCGATGGATATCAAAACTATTGATCACAGCTCAGGGCAATATTTGCACAACCACATGTATCTGCTATCCATCGTTGCCTCAGCGGGAGATGTAATGGGATATCAATGCACACCGGCACTAAAGTCAACTGTTATCAAAAGCCACCTCATTGTTCCCCGGCCAGCGGCCAGCCCACAGAGAGAGAGAACAAAGCAGCAGACTGCACACCGCCACCTAGAGTTCAGGAAGAGAATTTCACCCGTCTGGGAACACAGACTCAGAGTTTGGTGATTTAGGCCTAAATATATATATATATATTATTTAGATATTAGATTAGATATATTATTTAAAATATTAATTCATATCGTCGTCATTAATTGTATCATGCCTACTCCATGTGGTTCATCTTCAGTAGTGTTGTGGTTTATAAAAGGCCAAAACACAGCGCTCCTCTCTTACTCTTTATTCTCTGTGGACACTGAGCACACATTTAACACGCATACGTACGTAGACACACACACACACACACACAGCTGTGGTGGGTCCTGCAGGGTCTCTGTGTAGTGACTGAGGAGGTGTGGAGTAAAGAGCCGGACCGGGTACCAGTTGCCACGCCAACGCGTCTGGCCCGCCTCTGGGGCATCTCCGTGATGACAGAGGGATGGATGCCGGAGGAAGTGAGGGAGAGGAAGAAGGAGAGGAAGAAGGAGAGGAGAGGAGAGGAGAGAGGAGAGGAGAGGAGAGGAGAGGAGAGGAGAGGAGAGGAGAGGAGAGGAGAAGAGGGGAGGGGAGAGAGGAGAGGAGAGGAGAGGAGAGGAGAGGAGAGGAGGGGGAGGAGAGCAGAGGAGAAGAGAAGAGAAGAGAGGGGAGGAGAGGAGGATGAGGAGGAGGAGGAAGAGGAGGAGGAGGAGAGGAGAAGAAGGGGAAGGAGAGGTGGAGAAGGGAGGAGGAGGAGGAGGAAGAGGAGGAAGAGGAGGAGGAGGAAGAGGAGGATGGGGAGGAGAGGAGGAGAGTAGAAGAAGGGGAAGGAGAGGAGAAGAGAGGAGAGGAGGGGAGGTGAAGAAGGGAGGATGAGGAGGAGGAGGAGGAGGAAGAGGAGGAGGATGAGGAGGAGGATGAGGAAGAGGAGGAGGATGAGGAGGAGGATGAGGAGGAGGATGAGGAAGAGGAGGAGGAGGAGGAGGTGGTTCTGACCTGGTGGGTCGAGAGTCGAGCCGGCAACCTCTGGCTATGGGGCACCTAAGTCTCCACCCCTTCCGGGCGGCTTGTGGGGCTGGGAACGCAAAACCTTTTGACTGGGCTGTAATGGACTGATCAAAGCTATTTTCCGACCCACCTCGCATTTCCCTGTCGATCACACATATGCTGTGCCTCAGAATTAATAACAACCAATGGTGTGCTTGTTGACTTCACTTGGGAAGAGATTTTTGAGTTGTGTGTGTGCAAAAATATGTAATTATTTGGACTACACAACAGACGTCGCATGTCCGACGTGCAGCCACTTAAAGCCGCGGTGCAGCGGTAGGGTTGGCTGTGCCTCGGTTCACGTCAGATATGCGAGGCGCACGTGTAGTCTCTAACACAGTTTTGCACAAAAGCTAAAATAACGTTTCTTGCGTGTCGAAAATGAGTGGTCTTACGACGCAAATCCAAACCTTTCAAATTCACTGTCATCATATGTGAAATCAGGAGCACATGCCAAACGGGATGAGGATTTAGCTTGACTCGCTCCATTAACTCTCATTCAAAATTTTGAGAGCTCCAGCCCCACGGATCGGAAGTAGAAGGGCGTGACTTAGGTGCCCCATAAGTCTGACGCCCTGAACGCTTCTTACCCATGACTACCCTATTCCCACCTTGCTCACTTGCCTCCTTGTGGCCTCCTGATGATCGTCAGACAACAGACTTGTACTTCAATATCTCTCAAAAGCTCAACTCTAATGTCATTTCCTAATATTGCAAACAGGAGGGTGGATGTAGAATAGTCCCCCATGAAGCTGTTGAGGCTCCAGCAGGATGGCAGCTGGGGAAACTTAATCAGGGAGAACAGAAACGCAAACAGGATTCCACACAAATATTACACATCGTTTTTAAAGATGTTCTCTCAACGTCATTTCATTAATATTGCCGTTTTGATTAATATTGTTGTTCCACATTGTTACTGAATGTGTTACGCGTTGGTCCTGTTTTAAAAAACGTTCTGGTTGCTTTGTTTCAAGCCGTTTTTTGCAAGCTAGCAAGGTGGCTTGTGGAGAAACGAGAGGGTCTTCCGGATTTTTTGTGTATTATACCCGTCTGATTGGCTCCCTCCTCCTGCTCTTCAGAGAGATCATCTAAGGTTAGAGTCTCCACTTCCCCGGGTGGTACTGCACTATATGGGGCGCCAACGGAGGCGTGCAGGCTCCATTCAGGGCTGTGCTCTTTCGACAGCGACCCCTAGGCGAACTGTAGGCATGAACCGACCAGAGTGGGACGGCTGTATGTATGAGGCTTTTTGCTCTGTATGTATCTGAGAGTAGCAACCAGCTGATAGCTAAGCTAAGCCAGGTTTCGGGCCAACAGGCGTTGCTGGCTTTGAAAACAAGCCGAAAAAATTACTCTACATGTTTTTAGAAAAAGGGGTCGACATAAACCTTTGTGGGCAACGCCTTCTTTCGATGTGACGCAACACAGAAAGGCTTTCGTGATTCGCTCGTTTCTCTGCATTGTTTATGTTAATTGGGAAACACCGGGAAACACAGCCAGACGAGGTGACGCACCGCTATCAGAGCCTTGCATGTGAGTTTACAGGGACACTGTGCAGGAAATGGTCAAAAAAGGTACTGCAACTATTATACTGCTCATTGAAACTGGGCTGCTTATTGCCAAATTTGATCTCTACATGAACGTTTACTAAGTAATAAACAAATATTTTCTAGTATGGTCCAACTTCAGTCATTTTTGCAGCTAAAAATGGCTATTTTTGGAAATTCAAAATGGCGGACCATGGATAAGATCCTCCTTTTCATGTATGAAAAGTGCATTTTTTCCAGTCATAATGAACACTTTGAATTTGATGGTGGTGGTAAGTATTCATGAAAAAGGTAACATTAGTGAATGGGCTGCATGAATTTTGGAAATAAACAACTAAAAACCCTTTAACTCGGGGTGACCGTAAGATTTTCAAAAGGAGTGAGTAAAACTGTGTTTTATCGGAAGTTGGCCTTTAAATACACACATTGTCAAACAATACACATCATTTTTACATACACATGTTGTCAAACAACACACATCTGATTACATACACACGTCACATGTTGTCTCAGTTTCCCATCATGCATTGCATTCTAGTGCAGAGTATCACACACACGCTTTTTATCACGCACACACACGCTTAATCACAGGTGTGAGTATGGACCACAAACTGTTGTCACACACACACACACACAGGGGAAAGGCAACAGATTTCCGGGTGCTGACAGTTTTTGTGTGTGTGTGTGTGTGTGTGTGTGTGTGTGTGTGTGTGTGTGTGTGTGTGTGTGTGTGTACACGTGTGTGTGTGTGAGTACACGTGTGTGTGTGTGTGTGTGTGTGTGTGTGTGTTTGCTGGCTAACGTTAGCTGCGTCTTCAGACATCATCAAGGGAGAAAGCCTTGGCTTCTGATATCACTTTTTTCCCCTTTTATAGTAACAAGATATGAAGTCAAATAAAATAAAACAATAAAACAAAACAATAAACAAAAAGCAATACTAGTAAAATAAAACATTACAGTACCACACATGACGCTGCTTACACCTGATGAGAGATGAATAAGAATAATACTCATAATAATAATAAGATTAACATGTACAATAATAATAATAATAATTACATGTACATTGTTTTTTGGCGTCATGAGTATTAATGTTGTGTGTATGGGGTAGCTATGTATGTCACAGACAAATTTCCTTCGGGACCATTAAAAAGAATCTTGAATCTTGAATAATAATAATGCTAATAATAATAATAATTTTAATAACCGTACTCATCAAGCACTTGCCGATACCAGGAACGATACTGCTATTACACGAAACAACTCAACATCTCGTCACGTTCTGTTGACTTGAAAGCAGCATGGGAAAAACTGCCACCTCATACATTTACTAACATTTAAATCTACATGGAAATGGAGAGTAAAAATATCACAGGTTGAAAAAAACTAGCCTGGTCCTGACCATCCCATAATACTACCATTTCCATTTCGTATTCATGGTCTGGACTTTGTTTGATCTGACGTGATTGCAGGAAGCAGGAAGGACATTTACGGAAAAATCAGGATTTAACTTATAAGTTGTTGAACAAACATGTCTGATGTCTATCTATGGCGATGTAGGACCGACATGTCTGACAGAACATCCTACCGTAGGATAAAATTACAATGTAGGACCGTTTGTCAGAACACGGGCGAAAATCCTACCGGTCAACATCGCTCCACAGAGGACAGGTACCAGACGTAGTGCGGAGCCAAGTGTCTTGGCGGAAGTACGTAGGATGGTGCGCGAGGCTATGAAAAAACAAGGCTGTGCATTTATTTTCATTGAATGTTGGTGTTAAAAGCATCGGTATCGGTACTCAGTATCGGCAAGTACACACAATAATTATGTGTATATGAATGTGTGTGTGTGTGTGTGTGTGTGTGTGTGTGTATGACACAGCACCGTCTAACATGTGACAGCATGACAACATCTCTACATGATGACATCACTAAATATAAAGCACTGGAGGTGTGTGTGTGTGTGTGTGTGTGTGTGTGTGTCATTTACAGTATGTCATCTTACTCAACTACGCAGCACACTAACTTGTAACGAAAAATAAAAATATAGCTGCAGGATTTTTTTTTCTTTCTTTTGGCGGTAGTATTTGAACACACGTACACACAACATAACAAGTGTCCCACTCATAAGATGCACACACCCCACTCACACCAAATCATATGCATAACAGAACACAATATGACACACACACAGGGCCGGTGACAGCTATGGCTGGGCCCAGGAAAAAGTAATCTAAAGGGGCCCACCACCAAATACATACAATACAATGAGGATGACCTAATGAGAATGGGGCCCCTGTCTCCCAGGGCCCGGGACAACTGGCCCCTTTACCCATCGTCAGCTTCCCAGCATACAGATACTCACACTAGCTAGAAGTGTGTGTGTGTGTGTGTGTGCGTGTGTGTGTGTGTCGGGCGCAGTGCCAATGTCCAAGGTATGCAGTCCCAACAGTAGTTCTGCTAAAGGTTGACCCCCTCAGAGAGTGCCGCACCGCACAGCACCACACCCCCATGTAAGGCTTAGGCTGCGGGTTCAAAGGTCAACGTCAAGTGTCAGGGTCAGAGGTCGTTGGGCCTCTCGTTGCAGAGCCTGTGTGTGTGTGTGTGTGTGTGTGTGTGTTATGGGTCGTTGGGCTTCTGGCTGCAGGCGCTGCAGACTCTGACGGGATAGTGTGTGTGTGTGTCTCGTGTGTGTGTGTGTGTGTGTGTGTGTGTGTGTGTGTCTCCTGTGTGTGTGTGTGTGTGTGTGTGTCTCCTGTGTGTGTGTGTGTGTGTGTGTGTGTGTGTGTGTGTGTGTGTTACAGGTCGTTGGGCTTCTGTCCGCAGGCGCTGCAGACTCTGACCGGATGGTGTGTGCGTGTGTGTCTCCTGTGTGTGTGTGTGTGTGTGTTATAGGTCGTTGGGCTTCTCGCCGCAGGTGCTGCAGACTCTGACCGGGTGGTGCCACCCCCTGGAGGGAACAGGGCGTCGCGCTGCGGAACACTCGTCACACACACACTGTCCGCACGCACGGCAGTGATGCCTGGAGCGCCGCGCCGAGAACCCGCGACGACACCCGGAACACGACGACGTCTCCTGATCCGGCACCCAGTAGGCGGGCCGCGCGGCATCCTTTACCAGACCTGCACACACACACACACACACACACACACACACACACGGGAGACACACACACACACACACACACACACACACACACACACACACGGGACACACACACACACACACACACACACACACACACACACACACACACACAAGAGAGACACACACACACACACACGTGAGAACAGGCTGGAGAAATACACACACTGTCTTTCTCTCGCACCCACTCTCTACTAACACTTAGCTGATGCTTTTTATCCAAAGCGACTCAGTTATTTTGGTACAGGGTATTGGGTACAGCCCCTGGAGCAGTGTGGGGTTAGGTGCCTTGGTACAGGGTATTGGTTACAGTCCCTGGAGCAGTGTGGGGTTAGGTGCCTTGGTACAGGGTATTGGTTACTGTCCCTGGAGCAGTGTGGGGTTAGGTGTCTTGGTACAGGGTATTGGTTACAGTCCCTGGAGCAGTGTGGGGTTAGGTGTCTTGGTACAGGGTATTGGTTACAGCCCCTGGAGCAGTAAGTGGTTAGGTGCCTTGGTACAGGGTATTGGTTACAGTCCCTGGAGAAGTAAGTGGTTAAGTGCCTTGGTACAGGATATTGGTTACAGTCCCTGGAGCAGTGTGGGGTTAGATGCCTTGGTACAGGGTATTGGTTACAGTCCCTGGAGCAATGTGGGGTTAG
>NW_026945654.1:424355-426855 GCF_034702125.1 Engraulis encrasicolus | reverse complement strand
CACACACACACAAACACACACACACGCACACGCAGACGCACACGCACACGCAGACACACGGACAATGCAGACTGTATTGTGTGTGTGTACAAATCCACAGCAGGAGCAGGAGAATTGTGTGTGTGTGTGTGTGTGTGTGTGTGTGTGTGTGTGTGTGTGTGTGTGTGTGTGTGTGTGTGTGTGTGTGTGTGTGTGTGTGTGTGTGTGTGTGTGTGTGTGTATCTGTGCATGTGTGTGTGTGTGTGTGTGTGTGCGTTACTAACCCGCATGCCAGGCAGAGTGCTGGGCAGGTGAAATACTCGTCAGGGAAGAAGCAGGTGTGTGTGATGAGCTCGTCTGAAATCTCCCCACTGAAGCGCTCACTCAGGGCCTAACACACACACACACACACACACACACACACACACACACACACACACACACACACACACACTCACACACACACACACACACACACACACACACACACACACACACACACACACACACACACGATTACTTGCATTTGGACTCAAGAGACAAACATTAACAGGAACAAGATCCAAATATTTTGAAAAAGGCGATTGACAGGCTGGCAGATACACGATGCACATGAGTTTAACCATGTCAGTGCTGATAATGATGACTTCAAAAACATGCAAATATGGAGACAAAGATGTTTTGTTTATCCTTGAATGGTGATCCATTTGTTAATATTGACACTGGTATATGTGCATGTGTAAGTCTTTAAAGTGCTACGAGAGTCCTATGAGACCAGTTAGCCGCCAGCTGGTCTCATAGGACTCAATGTTAACTGCTAGCTTGGAGGTAAAATTTGCACTGCCATACCCAGAGAACGGTTGAAAATACAGGAGAATGGTACAACCCTGTTATTTAACTCAAGGGGAGGTGTAAAATAAGCTTATTTACAAAACATCTTCGTCTCCATATTTGCATGCTTTTGAAATCATCATTATCAGCACTGACATGGTTAAACCGATTTGCATCATGTATTATGTATAGTATAAAATATGCCATTTTATGCTTGGCTTATATTTTGGAAGTTCTTTGCAGATGATCGTGTCTGGCCACATACTGTCCCTTGTAGTGATGACATCCATCCATGTAATATGTGGGCTACTGTTTCACTTTCCTGACCGTTTGTGTTCCATTTGCAATAGCCAGAGGAGCATCTTGCCACCAGGCAAGGCAGGCAGCCGCTTGGGGCCCCCAAGCCCCTAGATAGTGAATAACAGCCCATACTGAGGGCCGGATTAAGATGGCCTGGGGCCCCTAGGCTACAGGTTGCTGTGGGCCCCCCGGAAAGTAAATTTCGCAACAAATGTAAATAGACAGTGTCATAATTACCTGCTGGGAATTAAGGATAGCATGCCTACCAACTGTATTAAAGACAACAGATGAATTCTTCAATATTGTCACTTGTCATAATTCTGTATATTTTCACTTTTGGCCAATCAGGGGGCCCATGTCAGGTGGGGGCCCCCTAGGCTGCAGCCATATCTAGCCTGTGGTGGGCCCCCCCTAGGCTGCAGCCATATCTAGCCTGTGGTGGGCCCCCCCTAGGCTGCAGCTATATCTAGCCTGTGGGGGCCCCTGAGGTGGGGGCCCCCTAGGCTGCAGCCATATCTAGCCTGTGGGGGCCCCTGAGGTGGGGGGCCCTAGGCTGCAGCCATATCTAGCCTGTGGGGGCCCCTGAGGTGGGGGCCCTAGGCTGCAGCCATATCTAACCTGTGGGGGCCCCTGAGGTGGGGGGCCCTAGGCTGCAGCCATATCTAGCCTGTGCGTTACTCCGGCCCTGCCCATACTGTGCTACAGTAGTGGTGATTTTGGTTCAAATGTTCATTCTTTGCATTTTCGCCCACCTGACCCTAGAATCGCCTCTGGCAATAGCGGTTGAATTGTGATGGCTGTTTTCCAGGCGGTAGAGAGTTGGGAGCCAATAACGGTTGAATTGTAGTTTTGTAGTCTTGCTTTGATTGCAAAGACGAGGATTTCTTCTGAGGTGGGCTGTTTTTTAGGAGAGAGTGTGAGACGGACTGGTCTGCAGATTGAAGGTGCGCCAACGTTACCTGTAGTTTTACAGCGTTTTATAGGACTGCGGGTGGTCTTGGTGTGTGTGTGTGTGTGTGTGTGTGTGTGTGTGTGTGTGTGTGTGTGTGTGTGTGTGTGTGTGTGTCTACCTTAAGGGCGTTGTATATGACTCCGGGTGTTCTTGGTGTGTGTGTGTGTGTGTGTGTGTGTGTGTGTGTGTGTGTGTGTGTGTGTGTGTGTGTGTGTGTACCTTAAGGGCGTTGTATATGACCGCGGGTGTTCTTGGTGTGTCTTTGTGTGTGTGTGTGTGGTGTGTTAATGTGTGTGTGTGTGTGTGTGTGTGTGTGTGTGTGTGTGTGTGTGTGTGTGTGTGTGTGTGTGCGTGTCTACCTTAAGGGCGTTGTATATGACCGCGGGTGTTCTTGGTGTGTGTGTGTGTGTGTGTGTGTGTGTGTGTGTGTGTGTGTGT
>NW_026945654.1:381855-421855 GCF_034702125.1 Engraulis encrasicolus | reverse complement strand
CACACACACCACCTTGTTAAACGCCCCCCATGCGGCAGAACCTCTCCTGCAGAACAGCCTCTACACACACACACACACACACACACACACACACACACACACACACACACACACACACTCACACTCACACTCACACTCACACTCACACTCACACTCACACACACATCTCCATATTTTTGCCAAACTTGGGGCAATGTGGATGCATGTCTCCTGCCAGCATCTAAGGACAAGGTCTCATACTGATGGGAAATATAGGCTATGCGATGTCATATCATAAGCATCTCATATGCAATGTCATCTCAAAGCGTGCATATGATTTCATCTTGATCAGTGAGAAATGGCACATTTTGCTTTTTAAAATGTCTGCGCCCTGTGCGCCAGGAAGGCTCGTTTTAAAATGAATAAAGAAAACGGCTTCATCATTGGCGGGCATGCATGGTTACAACTTTAAGGGACTTAATTGTTTGCCCAAGAGCCTCCCGTAAGCACCTGTTATCGGCGTGACTAGCCTACAGTTGGGTGACCTCGCGCACGCAAATCCATTAAAATGTGGACTTCAGTAGGGTCTATTCTTAGCAGTATGAACCAATCAAGTCGACTTTGCTTTTAAAGAAAATAATTAACTTATGTCTACTTTACTAATATTAAGATTTATTTTGTATAATATTTGGAGACATCGCCTTGCCCTTTCTGCAAAGCGCTTTCGGGGAGCGTCTCTCTCTCTCTCTCTCTTACTCTTACTCTCTCTCTCTCTCTCTCTCTCTCTCTCTCTCTCTCTCTCTCTCTCACTTACTATCTCTCTCTCACTTACTCTCACTTACTCTCACGTTCTCTCTCTCTCTCTCTCTGACTTAAGGGCTCTGCATACTTCACGTACGCACTTTGGCGCGTGTGGCGCGAGAACCATTAATGACGTCATCACTTGCGACAGACTATTCATACTTCAAAAGCGCCCTTTACAGGCTTTCGCTCGCATTGTCGGAAGTGCCCTCTGCTGTTCATGAGAGAAACGGCAGTATCTTTCGCAACTCGCAGCGTGAGTTCTACTGATGTATAAAATAGAAAGCCAAACACGGCTGCTGTAGGGCTACTGAACGTCTGACTTGTGACTTACCACATTGAAACATATATTTTTTGTTGTAGCCTACATTGCCAGACCATTCCAAGACCATGTGAGAGCATTGTTCTGGCGGCAGAATGTATAAATAGATCGCTGAACACAACGTGCTTCTGAACAAAGTAAACAATTGTTTCACTGAACAACATTTAAGAGAGAAGATACAATGAATAAATAACTCTCTAGGACATGTTATTATCCTCAAAATGATGCAGGATCCATTCTGTAGTAGCCTACAGTAGTTGTAGCCTCTCTTCGCAACTCCTGCTTTATCTGCCTACCTGCATGGTCGCTGGTGGCGCACGACAAATTACAAAAAATGTGGGGTGCACGACGTCGCGACACGGCAGCTCGCGCCACGGCGTGTGACGTCATTTTGGGTCGCGAGTGAGGTCGCGAGTGAAGTATGAAGGAGGCTAGCGCCATTCACTCACGCCAAGTATGAATCCGCCTTTACTCTAATGTTCTCTCTCTCTCTCTCCCTCCCTCTCTCTCTCTCTCTCTCTCTCTCTCTCTCTCTCTCTCTCTCTCTCTCTCTCTCTCTCTCTCTCTCTCTCTCTCTCTCTCTCTCTCTCTCTCTCTCTCCTCTCTCTCTCTCTCTCTCTCTCTCTCTCTCTCTCTCTCTCTCCTACACACACGCTTGGTCCAACTCTTTGGAAGACGGCGGCTAAGTGTTTAATGTCACTCTCGTCTTGCTGGATACCAGGCAAACTTGCAAGCACCTTAAGTTTCGATTGTGCCGCTTGGAGAGGAGGCATTTAACTTTTTTTCAATTTTAGGCTATAAGGCAATGCCTTCATGAAAACGAAATCCGCGGATCTCCAGAATGCTCCGAACTGTGATAAACGAACCGAACGAATTCGAATACAATTCGAATCCGCTGCATGCCTAGTCGTCACACACACACACACACACACACACACACACACACACATAACCACAACCACAACCACACACACACACACACATAACCACTAACACACACACACACACACACACACACACACACTTATAACCACTACCACACACACACACACATAACCACTACCACACACACACACTACCACCCCCCCCCCACACACACACACACACACACACACACACACACACACACACATAACCACTACCACACACACACACCCCCCCACTACCACACACACACACCCCCACTGCCACCCTACTGACCTGATGCGAGTAGTGCCGTGTGCACAGTCTCGTGGAATACGACTACAGAGGGTCCGAGCGTCGAGAGCGGCACGTCCGTCCCCAAACGCTCTGCGGTGGCCGCCAGCTGACGAGAGAAGAACTTCAGGTACGCCTACAGGAAGAGGAAGAGCAGAGGGTTATGGGTAATGTAGTATACAGGAAGAAGAAGATCAGAGGGTTATGGGTAATGTGGTATACAGGAAGAAGAAGATCAGAGGGTTATGGGTAATGTAGTATACAGACAGCACATGATGACCTCACCCTAACGCTTCAGATACGCCTACAGGAGGAGGTGATGTCTGTTTGTTTGTCAGCACGATTACTCAAAAACGTATGAACGGATTTGAATGAAACTATGTGGAGTTGTTGGAAATTACCCAAGGAAGTGATTAAATCCTGATGGTGATTCGGATTACGAACCGGAACCAGGAGGACCTTTTTTTAAGATTCTTCACCATTGCTAGCGTACAAATCTAGACGCCCCTAGTGACCACAAATTGCGGGACAGGGCAACATATTCCAGTTTCTAACTCCACAAAAAGAAGGCAGAAAGAGAGGGTGTGACATCGTCAAATGTTCTATCAAGCAACTTCCTTGGCGGAGGTCTGCGCTCTCTGAGTGCTCCTAGTTATGCCCCGTGTACATCAAGCGCTACCAACGCGACCCAGGTAGCTGGGGTGGTTGCAGAAGTTTCGCCATGAATTCGTTTTATTCGCTCTGGACGCTGCACTGACATGTTTGATTCAGCTAATCACATAACGGCTCTGTCTTGACAGCCTGGGACATTCCTCGATATGAACGTTCCAATTGGTTTTCGCCGAACCGCGTCATAGCGAATTCGCTTAAGATTAGCTTGAGTTTAATCGTCAAAATTCGCCCTGGTCGCTGAAGAAGCTTCGCTCCTGGCGAATTCGCTCTGGTAGCTTTATTCGCCTTCCCTCCATAGAGAAACAATGACTTCCGCCGCGCAGGTCGCTTAGTTCGCTTCCGCCGCGCAGGTCGCTTAGTTCGCTTCCGCCGCGCAGGTCGCTTAGTTCGCCTTCGATGGACACCGGGCTTTACAGATATCGATGATGTTTCAGTAGCACCACACTTCAGGCCGGCAGAGCTACAGCCAGTGTCACTACTGCATGGATTTGGTTTTAGTGGACGATCCAATAATCACATTCTTTACACCAATTAACTTACTAATTAATGGGCATTAGATGTCGCAACTCCACTTAATGTCTGAGCCAAGAAGAAATCTTAGAAGAAATCTTAGATGAAGAAATGCTAATTGTTATGCTCTTGGTCAGACCAAGTCTCGAAGAGATTTGAAAGTCGATGATAATCAGGCTAGTCTCCACCCACCTCGGAGGCGTCCAATAGGAATCTGAAGAGCTGGTCTGCGAGGCGGTCGGCGTGCGTGCGGTACACACACACACACACACACACACACACACACACACACACACATACACAGAGGAAGTCTCCACCCACCTCTGAGGCGTCCAATAGGAATCGGAAGAGCTGGTCTGCGAGACGGTCGGCGTGTGTGCGGTACACCACCAGGTCGGAGAGCGCCAGCACCTTCAGCAGCAGACGGCCGCGACGCCCGCGCTGTTTCCCTCCGCAGTTACCATGGAGACCCTCTGTATCCACGACCACCGCGCCGTGTACCGGGTCATACGCCACCCACACGCCCACCGTACAGGAGTCCTGCGAGTCAGAGGTGCGGAACACCTGCACACACACACACACACACACACACACACACACACACACACACACACACACACACACACACACACTCATTAATATATACACACACACATGAATATATACACACACACACGCCCACCGTACAGGAGTCCTGCGAGTCAGAGCTGCGGAACACCTGCACACACACACACACACACACACACACACACACACACACACTCATTAATATATACACACACACATGAATATATACACACACACATGCCCACCGTGCAGGAATCCTGCGAGTCAGAGGTGCGGAACACCAGCAGAGCACACACACACACACACACAGACACACACAATCACACACACACACACAGTGCTGCGTACCTCTCGTCCATTGTAGAAGGTGTGGTTCAGGGTGTGTGTGTGTGTGTGCGTACCTCTCGGCCGTTGTAGAGAGTGTGTGTGTGTGTGTGTGTGTGTGTGTGTGTGTGTGTGTGTGTGTGTGTGTGTGTACATGTGTGTGTACCTCTCGGCCGTTGTACAGGGTGTGTGTGTGTGTGTGTGTGTACCTCTCGGCCGTTGTACAGGGTGTGGTTGAGGGTGTGTGTGTGTGTGTGCGTACCTCTCGGCCGTTGTACAGGGTGTGGTTGAGGGTGTGTGTGTGTGTGTGTGTGTGTGTGTGTGTGTGTGTGTACCTCTCGGCCGTTGTACAGGGTGTGGTTGAGGGTGTGTGACTTCCCCTCTCCGATGTTGCCAAATATGGAGATGACCTTGAGATGATCCTCCGCTCCGCACCCCAGACCAGACACAAACTCCTCCACACTCGTCACCTGCACACAAGGTCAAACTTTGGCTTTAGGGGAGCGCTGTGACACACAAGGTCAAACTTTGGCTTTAGGGGAGCGCTGTGACACACAAGGTCAAACTTTGGCTTTAGGGGAGCGCTGTGGCACACAAGGTCAAACTTTGGCTTTAGGAGAACGCTGTGACACACAAGGTCAAACTTTGGCTTTAGTTGTTGTTCCGTTGCTACTTTATGATGCCTGTTCGTCTGCTTGGTAAAACTGGGAAATGCTGTTTGGGAATGCGATGGAGTGATCATCACTAGGGTTGTGGGTGTGTTCTGACTGTTTGGGAAATGTTAATTGCTATTGTAGCGAAGGGGAGTAGAGTTGCCCTGCTGGGACTCGAACCCAGACCTTCTGGAGTAGTAAACTGGGGCTCTGACCGCTACACCAAAGAGCCAGGCTCGATGGCGTGACAGTCAGAACACACCCGCAACCCTAGTGATGGTCACTCCATCACAGTTATGCTCTTGGTCAGACCAAGTCTCGAAGAGATTTGAAAGTCGATGATAATCAGGCTAGGTGTGTGTAGGGCCCAGGTGCCTGGTGTGTGTCAGGTGTGTGCAGCTGTCAGGGGTGTTTCTTTACCTGCATCTCCTCGTTCTCGTCCACCAATAGGAAGCTGGCAACCTTCTCCAGGAGCCTGGCCTGCCGTGACTCCTCCTCCTGCTGTTGCCGGGACAACCCGTTGGCATGGACACCGTTGGCATGGTTACTGTTGCCTGTGGTTGCACTGTTGCCACCAGTCTTGGTTCCCTTCCTGCCACCGCTGCTTTTGCCCCCACCGTCCCCGTCACCATCTACCCCACTGCTGCTCACAGCTCCCCTAGTGGTGGGAGGGTGAATGTCACCGTTTGGCAAGTCTTTTTCTCTGTCCTGGCTTGAGACTAATTTGCTACCGTTGCTGCCAGCCTTGTTGCCCTTCTTGCTCCCACCACCCCCGCTACCATCTACCCCACTGCTGCCCACAGTGCCCCTAGAGGCGGGAGGGTGAATATCACCGTTTGGCAGGGTGTCCTTGTCTTTGTGTTGCGTAGAGAGAGTGTTTCCCCCAGTCTTGCTACTTGTGTTACTGTTGGCATGGTTACTGCTGCCCGTGTCACTGTTGGCATGGTTACTGCTGCCCGTGTCACTGTTGGCATGGTTACTGCTGCCTGAGGTGCCACCACTGCCCCCAGGCTTGCTGCCCTTCTTCTTGCCCCCGCTGCTTCCTCCGTTTCCCATGGTAACAGTTCCCTTAGCATCACTGCTGTCGCCCCCGACGCCCCCACTCCTTCCCGCCTCTCCATCCTCCTGTTGCTTGGAGACCGCGTTGCCATGGTTACTGTTGCCCCCGCTACCCTCCGTGTTGCCTCCAGTCTTGCTGCCCTTCTTCTTGCCCCTGCTGCCTCCTCCGTTACCCCCGGTAACCGTGCTGCCTCCTCCGTTACCCCCGGTAACCGTGCCCTGAGTGGCGATGCTACTGCTGCCCACATCCTCCTGCTGCTCCGGCTGGAACTGTGGCTTGGGGACCGCGCCGTCTTGGCCGTTGGGGACCGCGCCGTCTTGGCCGTTGGGGACCGCGCCGTCTTGGCCGTTGGGGACCGCGCTGTCTTGGCCGTTGGGGACCGCGCTGTCTTGGCCGTTGGGGACCGCGTTGGGGACCGCATTGGGGACCGCGTTGGGGACCGTGCTGTCGTGGCCGTTGGGGACCGCGCTGGGGACCGCGTTGGGGACCGCGCTGTCTTGGCCGTTAGGGACCGCGCTGCCTTGGCCGTTGGGGACCGCATTGGGGACCGCGTTGGGGGCCGCGTTGTCTTGGCCGTTGGGGACCGCGCTGTCTTGGCCGTTAGGGACCGCGCTGCCTTGGCCACTGGTGTGTGTGTCACGGTTGGGCTGCTTAAGATCCTCGGGGGGCGTCGGGGGTTGTTTGAGATCCTCGGGGGACGTGGGGGGTTGTTTAAGATCCCCTGGGGGCGTGGGGGGTTCTGGGTAATGTGTGAGGGGCTGTCGGGGCTGCTTTTTTTCCTGGGGGGGGGTTGGGAGTTGTGGGGGCTGTTTGAGATCTCCAGTGGGCGTGAGGAGTTCTGTGTAATGTGTGGGGAGTTGTGGGGGCTGTTTGAGATCCGTGGGGGGTTGTGTGTAGTGTGTGAGGGGGTGTTTCTTCCTCTTGCCGGTGTGCGTGCGCTTGTGGCACTCCTGGCAGAGGCTGACCCTGCAGCTCTGGCAACACACCGCGGCCCGCTTCACGCCGCCGCCGTCGCCCTGGCAACCCTTCTTGGTGGGCACGTCGCCAAGGCAACCCTTCTTGGTGGGCACGGCGACGGTGGTGGCGATGGCGGTAGCCCTGCAGGCGTCGCAGGGAGGCACGTGACCTGGCGAGACGGGAAGGCGACGGTGCCCAGCCTTACCCCCCTCCTGCCCATGCACCTCACACTCACACTCCACACACTGCAGACTCACACACTCCACACACTCGAACGCCGCCTCGCCCGGCCCCTTGCCCTCAGCCTCACACACACACACACACCTCTCCTCCTGGCATGCTAGAGCTAGAGCTACAGTGCTGGGGACAACAGCGGCCTCCTGGGAGCCCCCATGGCTGCTGCTCATCCTACTACAGCTGGCGTCCTGGCGTCCTCAGGCTAGTTAGCACAGAGCTGGGAGCTAACCGGCAGCACTGATGAATAAATACAAGGGGAGATTACCTCTGGCTGGATGTGTTGCAGTGTCTAGTTGGGTGTAGCTATGTTGGTTTATAGCTGGTTATCTGCAGCTTGCGTGTGGCTATAGCTGGTTATACACGTGTCTGTGTTTGTTTATAGGTAGTTATAGCTGGTTTATATCTAGTAATAGGTAGTTGTTTATAGCTATAAACAGGGTTTAGACCAGTAGCTGCCGGTACTTCCGGAAATGGGCGCGGTACGTAAACACAAGTCGGTGCTGAACTCGTCAGGACCAAACTCATCTAACAGTGCAATAACAACACTAACAGTGCAATAACAACACTTGCGTGTCTTTCAAACAAAGCATGGGATCAAAAATCAATGCAATAAGTCTATTTACAGCAATGCGTGTAAAAATAACCTCGAATAAGTCTTCAAATATTCAAGTAATGTCCGACCAATTGCTTTTGAAAACAGTTCAGCCGTTTTACAGCTGTCAATGTAGAAATTCAGTGCAACTAACAGTCACAAACGATTCGGTAGCAATCCCAAAAATGTTTGAAAAAGCCTCGAACATAAACACACAATCTAGTTCGGTAAACGACTTGGCTTAGTGTGGGGAATAAAACATAGCTGCCTTCAGAGCACTAGAACTAGCGGCACACATATCATTCCTGAAACTTTACACCAACACAAGCTGCTGAGTTAACATCTACGACTAGAACTAACCCCGCTGACAACAAAAACATAACGCCCAAAACAAAACTAGTGCTCGGTCGATAGTAGGCCTACTGCTATCGAAATGTGCAAAGAAATGAAAGACACCGCCTAACTATGGACACGGATAGAAATGAGTAGTTTAAACCTGACGCCTCAACTAGCATTGAACAGAGAAATAGCCCATAAAACAATTGGCATCCCTTACAAGAACCTGATACTACCGCCCGGTGTAACAGGTCTGAACACGTCTCAAACGGCAAAACACTGCAAACGGCTGACAATGTTAGCAAGCCCGAGTCATTCCAGCTTCGAGCGCCGTTGTCACTTTCTCCTTCAACGCGCAGAGGAGGATATTTTTCTCCAGTAAGACGAGAGAGAGGTCTTTAGTCCTGGGCAGGGTTGTAAACAATCCAAGCGGCTAGGCTAGGTCGGCTAGCTCCTCTTAAGGTAGGATGACTTCGCTGTATAGCCTATCCAGTAGTGAACTAGTTCAAGTATCCGACTTCTCTCGGAAATGTCCGCAGTACTGGTAAACTGAAACCTTTGTGTCGCTGGAAAAGAGGTTCAGTGGGTGCAGTAAAAACAGCTGATTTCAGAGTCTAGCCTGAGTGCCCTCTGCTCGGCTTTCTCTGCTGTTGTTGCTGCTACAGAATCAGCTGATAGAGTGTTTTGAGTCGAAGGTCAAAGGTTTTACTACAGCCAATCAAAATGCTCCAAATGCAAGCTGGGCGGGAGGTGTCATATGAATGGAGCCAATCAGAACGCTCCATTTGCACGCTGGGAGGGCTGTGTCATATGAATGGGCGTGGTTTAGAACTCCAGTACTCATGTTTCGTCGTCCCATAGACGTAGGGTGCATCCCAATATGTGACCTTGCCTCCTCCACTTGCCTCCTCCACTTGCTTCTCGTCATGATGACATCACTGACAACAGCATTATATTTCAATATCTTGCAAAAGCTCAATTGTAAAGTCTTTTTCTCATTTGCAATTGGGATGGTGAATGAAAAACAGTCTCTCAAAAGTTGTTGTGGCGAGGCTGACAGCTGGGAAACTTTATCGTTTTCTCCACGGAGGAGGGGCCAGGAGGCGGGACGAGGAGACAAGCACAAGTGGAGGAGGCAAGGACACATATTGGGATGCACCAGTACTGTACTGACAACTGTACACAGTCATCTTAAAGCCACACTGTATGTTTTTGTTTGTTTTGAGTCAGGCTATGTAATCACACACACACACACACACACACACACACACACACACACACACACACACACACACACACACACACACACACACACACACACACACACACACACACACACACACACACCAAAACCAGAGGTGGAACGCAACTAAGTAGGCTACGCCTATTTTTACTTCGTTACTGTAGCCTAGGCTACTTAAAGGGACTCTGTGCAGGAAATGGTGAAAAAAGGTACTGCAACTATGCTGCTCATTGAAACGGGGCTGCCCATTGCCAAATTTGATCTTTACATGAAAATTTACTAAGTAGGCTAATAAACACATATTTTCTAGTATGGCCCAAGTACAGTCATTTTTGCAGCTAAAATTTCTATTTATGGAAATTCAAAATGGCGGACCATGGAGAAGATCCCCCTTTTCATGTATGAACAATTTTTCCAGTCATAATGAATACTTAGAATTTGATGCTGGAGGTAAGTATTCATGAAAAAGGTAACATTAGTGAATGGGCTGCATGAATTCTGGAAATAAACAACTAAAAATCTCACACAGTGTCCCTTTAAGTAGTTTTTCTGGAATTTGTCCTTACTCGAGTAAAAAATAAAAATGCAGACTTTTACTTTTACTCAGTTACTTTTTTTGACAATTACTTGTACTTTCTACTCCTTACATTTCTAGAAGAAGACTTTGCTACTAGTTACATTCATCCTAAGTTTTCCTGTTGTGTTTCATGGATATTTGAGTAGCCTCAGCTGCGGACAGGGAGGTGGGACCAAGCCCCTCTTTCAAACTGACACCCAGACAGAAAAGAAACTTTAGAAAACATTAACAGACTCCATAGTCATGTTCAAATATAACTGAAAACTGTTGCGGAAACTTTTTCCTATTGGATCAAGTAGGCAGACATACTTGTACATTTGTACTCAAAAAGCACATTTAAAAGTTAGTACTTATGACTTGTACTACATTTTTGGTGTACAACTTTTACTTCTACTTTTACTTAAGTACACAACTTCAGTACTTCTTCCACCTCTGACCAAAACACACACGCACACACACACACACACACACACACAGACACACACACACACACACACACACACAGACGCACACACACACACACACCGCAGAGACGCACACACACACACACACACACACAGACGCGCACACATGCTTGCACACACACACACACAGAGATACGCACACACACACACACACAGACGCACACACACACAGACGCACACACACACACACACACACACACACACACACACACACACACACACACACACACACACACACACACACACACACCCCCCCCTCTCTCTCTCTCTCTCTCTCTCTCTCTCTCTCTCTCTCTCTCTCTCTCTCTCTCTCTCTCTCTCTCTCTCTCTCTCTGTCTCTCTCTCTCTCTCTCTCACACACACACACACACACACACACATACAAAGCGGATTCCAAAAAAGTTGGGACACTTTGTAATTTGTGAATAAAATCAAAATGCTGGCATTTTCAAAACATTCAATATGTTAACAAGGTAAAACATTATGCACAGACAACATGTCAGTTGTTAAAGTCAAGCAGAATTATTGTTTTGAGGTAATTATGTGATCATTTAAAATTTCACCCTTGCAACAAATCCCAAAAAAGTTGGGACAGGGCCAATAAAATGATTTTTATATTGGATAAGACTAAACACAACACAAGGGATGAGACTGAACAGCTAGATACTTTGACTGATGGCATAATTTTATTCAAAAAATAGATATTTTGATGTGCGAGGCGTGATTTCAGCAGCTCAACTGATAGGTGTGTTCTTCAACTTGTTTACCCTTTTGTTATGCTTAATATGTGGCATATCCTGACTGCAAGAAGCCAATTTTGTGACCTGTTTACTCTAATGATGGACCACACTGTTGGAACATAGTAGAGATTGAAATTTGCCACCTTTATGGGGCAATATCTAAAGGCGGTGCTCCAAAATATAATGCCTTGGTAGCTATGTTTGCTGTTTAAAGTCTGTATGTATCATTCAACATTCATTTTAATGCTCTACATGAGTAAGAAGACCCTAACCAAGTCACCTCTGTATCCCCTTACCATCATATATGCTGTCTTTCAGACTGACCACTAAATCAAGCTGAAGTATTCATTTTCTATATAACCTGGAGGGTGCATGACTCCATAATTTCAAAATGGATTAAATATTTACCATTCTGTAATCAGAGGACAGTTTCACATGTCTCCTAGGTCCATAGAATGAGTTTTTCCACACGCAACACTGTTTAATGTCTGCATCATGTGCATTAATCAAGTGTTGTGTGTATGGTCATTTTTTCGAGAGCTGTCATTGTTGGAGCGTCATAGTTTGATTATTGACCACGAGTATGTCATGATCTCATAACTCGTGCAATGATTACACAGAACTCTATATTACGGAAGTAGGCCTTATATGCCTGCAATTTTGATAATTCAATCTTTCTGTGTAATAGATAAGTAATTAGTCCCTCAAAATCTTCGCCGCTGAGTGCCATAGCCTCTATGTGATGGTATTTTATTCATGCATTCATGGTGGCAGTCAATATAGTTCCTTTTAAAATATTCTTCCTTGTGTAATTTTTAGAATTATCCAACTATTACAACATGTTTTGGCCCTGTCCCAACTTTTTTGAGATTTGTTGCATGGGCCAAATTTTAACCCTATTCAGACTGGGCTTTTTTGGCATTCCTGGGCCTGGGGGGGGGCTCTTTTGACCCCCCCCTCATAACTCATGAACGGAATACGGTATGACCACCAAACTTTAGGGAGATGATCTACATATGGACATCTATGAATGACATCATTTTTGTGTCATTATCTGGTATTATGACGTCATAATGACATCATCTGATTATAATGCCCTAAATCTCGCCATAATGTATTTTCCATCAAATTTAGGTAATGCACTTAAATTTTAATGATTATATGCTTCAGACCACTTAAATGCTGACAAAGCTGTCTGATGCTAATGGAAATAACATTTTTTTTAAAAAAAGGAACAATAATGAGACTTACATCAGTGATTTTCGGTCAGACATACCTGTCAGAAAACCGTTGCCATGGCAACGGCAAAAATGATAAACGTAATATTTTGGTACTAAACTGTAGCCAACTAAATTTTAGGAAAAGTCACCAAGTTTCGTAGTCATAGCTTAAGTCGTTAAGGAGTTATACGTCATCAAAGTTGGTGCGGGCACTTTTAGCCCCCCCCCAGTCTGGATAGGGTTAAATGATCACATAATTACCTCAAAACAATAATTCTGCTCAACTTTAACAACTGATATGTTGTCTGTACATAATGCTCTACCTTATTAACATATTAGATGTTTTAAAAATGCCAGCATTTTGATTTTATTCACAAAATACAAAGTGTCCCAACTTTTTTGGAATCCGCTTTGTACACACACATACACATCTCTCTTTCACACACACACACACACACACACACACACACACACACACACACACACACATACACACACACACACACACACACACACACACACACACACACACACACACACACACACACACACACACACACACACACACACACACACACACACACACGCCCGATCAGGCTCCCAATTACTTCCGTAACCGGAGTTGTTCTAAGTGGTGTCTGGTCTATTCATGTGCCTTAAAGGTTCCCCAGGAAACCTCTAGGGGTTCTTGAAGAACTTTAAGGTTCTGGAACCTTCTCTGTGTTTATGGGAACGTGTGGGTTTCTCTGCACTTTAGGCCTATTGAAGGCAGATGCCTTTTCACCAGACCCCACCTTCACTACGTCCCCTGAAAATATTGTATTGCAGCAAATGTAATTACTACGATTGCTTTACAAAACATGTAATATTTCATGTGAAACTGCACAACATTAAAATGATATCCGGGGCCGGATAATCCTCCTGACTCCCTTTCTCTCTCAGCCTCTTCCCACTTCTATTCAGACCAGACGGATCAATGCAGACTACTGCTGCCATCTTGTGGAAGAAGGGGAAACTGCAGCATGTTATTGACTAGGAGAACTCGAAACCGAAAGTTACAGCAGCATCAAGCTACACGGACGAGGCTTCGTCCTTTCACCGAACTATTCAGGTACGTCGATTGTATTTGTTAAATGTATCGGCATTAACGACACTAAAAGTGATTCTTGGTGTTATTTAAGGATTTGAAAACGCACTGGACAATAAAAGCTACCCACGCTAACGCTTAGACCATCATGTTGCCTACAAGTCTGTACATGCCAAGGCCGCGATTTGAAATGGACAACACCCTGTTTAGATTTTCTGTAGATGCGGTTGTCATTATGTAGTAAAATAATACATCTCGAGTTTGAATGCTTTGAAAATAGTGTGCAACATTGGCGACAACAATGCACCTCCGTTTATTTAAAAGTGGAGCTATGCATTAAGTTGGAGGGTGACGCGGATGTAGGCTACGTTAGAAAACCGAAACCCATTCAAAGTAGGCCTGATACTGCTGCTACGAACGGAAGTTTTGCGTTATTATAATTGCTCACAAAGTACGATGGACACGACCAAACTTTTGTTGTTATCAATATCAACTGTTTGTATTTGAAAAATGCTTGCTGGTTGCACATGGTAATCTGACTAATATAATAATATAATATCCACTAATAATGGATTTGGCCTAAAGTCTGTCACTATTCTTTTGACACTTTTCTATAATGCAATATTCTACTACATTATTACTGCATTAAATGTAATTTTATTGACACACAATCTGAAGATTTCAATAGTCAAGTCAAGTCAAGTCAAGTCAAGTCAAGTCAAGTCAAGTAGGTTTTATTGTCAATTTCTTTACATGCACTGGTCATACAAAGAATTTGAAATTACATTTCTTGCTTTCCCATGCAGACATAGACTAATCTAGGTAAGGACATAGGCAGTATAGACATAGACAGTACTTATACATGGACATAAGACAGTATGGACATAGACAGTGCTCATACAGACATTTAAAGTGCAAGACTGGACAACAGAAGACTTGTAGAGAACATACATTAAGAGGAGGTATTTGTTGTGCTTTTTCTAAAAGTCCTTTATAGCGTTCTGACATAGTAATAGTAGCATTTTGAAGAAAAATAAATATTAAAATAGGTCTATCAAGTACACCAGCAGCAGTGTGTGTGTGTGTGTGTGTGTGTGTGTGTGTGTGTGTGTGTGTGTGTGTGTGTGTGTGTGTGTGTGTGTGTGTGTTTAGTGCAGGTAGAAGGTGCAGTGTGTGTGTGTGTGTGTGTGTGTGTGTGTGTGTGTGTGTGTGTGTGTGTGTGTGTGTGTGTGTGTGTGTGTGTGTGTGTGTGTGTGCTCATGTTTTGAGTTAGTGCAGGTTGAAAGTTCAGTCACAAATATAGTAGTGCAGGTGGAATGTTCAGTCGCCGATATGGTGGTGGGGATGAGGGGGGCGGGGGTTGTCAGTGGCTGGCTAGAGGCTGACAGTGGAGGGAGAGTGGGTTGAGTGTTTAGTATCTTGATTGCTTGGTGCATTGAGCTGCTTGCCAGCCTGGTGGTACGGGAACGGAGGCGCCTGTACCTCTTTCCAGAGGGCAGGAGGCTGAACAGCTTGTGTGCAGGGTGGCTTGTGTCTTTGATGATCATCAGTGCTTTCCGGGTGAGGCATGTGGTGTAAATGTCCTGCAGGGAGGGGAGTGGTACTCCAATGATCTTCTTCGCTGTGTTCACAACACGCTGGAGTGTCTTCCTGTTTTTCTCCGTGCAGCTTCCTCCCCACACTGTGATGCAGTTGGACACGATGCTCTCTATGGTTCCTCTGTAGAATGTTGTCATGATGGAGGGTGTAGCACTTGCCTTCTTTAGTTTGCACAAGAAGTAGAGACGCTGATGGGCCTTCTTCGCCAGTGATGTAGTGTTGGTGGTCCAAGAGAGGTCGGCGCTGATGTGCACTCCAAGGAACTTGGTGCTGCTCACTCTCTCCACAGCATCGCCGTCGATGGTCAATGGTGGCAGTTGTTTTTGAACCCTTTGAAAGTTGGCAACAATCTCCTTGGTCAATATGTCCTTATCATGGGTTTTGTTGTCATTCATCCATGGTATGTGAAAGGGACCCCTCAATGAAATGGGAGCTTTGTCCTGTGGTACTGTAGCCTATGTCATGGGCCCTTGAACCACAGACTGTGGAGCTAGTCACCACCAGTGTTGGGCAAGTTACTCAAAAACTGTAATGCATTACTGATTACATGTTATTGTCTTTTCAAATGAATCCTTTACACTACAATATTACTATATTTAAAATGTAAGGCATTACAATACTTTTGCACTACTTAAATGAACACTCCTGCCAATTCCAATAGGCCTAGTTGTTGTATTGCTCATGATACCTTTGACTTGTCAGTACCCGGTGATGCTGCATTTTTTGGCTCAGCCCTTTCCGAGATATGAGGCATGAGATATGAGGGGGCAGAAAACAATACCTGAAAAAAATCGATGGAAAACTACAGATAGCCTACTACAACTTCAAGCATAATAATAATAATTTTAAAATAATAATGATAATCAAGGTTTTTTCTAGAGATTTTTGGTATGAGGCAGCGCCGCGGGACTCACCGCCACAGCCACTTTAGAAACCATTGTGGGTCACTTGCTACATTGAGTGGGTGTGGGCTCTGGGGGTCCACACCCAGGAAAAAAATGTTTTTTTATTTGCAATTTCCTGCATTGTAATCAATTTTAGGGTTAAGAACAGCAAATCGTATCTGTCATCTCACTGTTTTCATGTTTCTCACTTTTCTCTCTCTCACAGTCTTCTTCTCTCTAAACATGGATTCAAATGAACTTTTTCACAACTGTCCCGGAACAATCTCGAAAACCATTGTATTTTATATGAATTGGTTACTGCAACTGTGCTATTGAAATATTGTTAAAGCAATAGGCCTATCTCTGACTGGAGGTGTACTGGTGCTTAGGCACATTCGTTGCACAATGGCAGCAACCTGTTGGGCATTAACCAACATCTATAGCAGTGATGCCGGTGCCGGGGTCAGGGAGCAGATTTTTTCAAGAAAGAAAAAAAAATGGCATTGGTACTACAGTAGCTTCACAATGAGGCGTAGGGCTACAATCTCATGGTTAAGTACATCCTTTTACCCTTTGAAATCATATCATATTGTTATATCCATCGTAGTCTACATTTATTTAGAAATCAAACAAAATACATTGGAGCCAACAAAACTCATTTCCTATGAATTTGAATTACTTTGACAAAGCTTGCCCGTCAAAACGAGCCACGTTAACCCTGGGACTGATTTTACTACGTCCAACAAAAGAATAACAGAATTCACCTTGCATGATGATGTTGTGACAGTTAGGCCTAGATGACTACACAGCCTGGTCTCCAAAAATGCTGTGCTCCTGGACACGGATGTTAAGTAAAGGGTCACTGTGCAGGAAATGGTCAAAAAAGGTACTGCAACTATGGTGCTCATTGAGACTAGGCTGCCTATTGCCAAATTTGATGTTTACATGAACGTTTACTAAGTAATAAACAAATATTTTCTAGTATGGCCCAAGCACAGTCATTTTTGCAACTAAAAATGGCTATTTTTGGAAATTCAAAATGGCGTACCATGGAGAAGATCCCCCTTTTCATGTATGAAAAGTGTTTTCCGTGATGGGCACACGGAAGTGCTTTCTGTTCCCACACCACTGTGTTAACTCATGTTAATACATACCAAATCCTAAACAAAATAATGCTATAGCAATGTAAGTTGTGCCCTGACCAAAACATTCCCTAACCTTAACCTGTCATTAAAGTAATATTTTTGAGAAATACCTTTTCCAGTTGGTTGATAGGCTATCGAATTCATATAATGAATCAAAGAATACTAGCTTTACCCAGACCAAAACAATCCCTAACCCTAACCTGTCAGTAAGAAATGTTTTTTTTGAGAAAAAAATATTTGAAATTAGACTGTGGAAACATAAAACTGTGGGAGTATAGAGAGAGCACTTTTGTGTGTCCATCACGGAAAATAATTCTGTGTCCAGGAGCACAGAATTTTGGCAAAATCCGTGCTCCTGGACACAGATTTCGTGTCCATAACATCCGTGGAGATCATGTTGCAAATGATTAAGGAACACCAAGTGGCCGAGTCACATTTTCAACTTTATAGTTGTACATGATCATACAGCGTATCACTAGCCTGTCTAACAGGACTGTCCAATTGCAGGAGCCGCTCCTTAAGTCATCGCCGTGACCAGACACCAGCACGCATGGCATGTTCAGAGAGGCAGCGTTTGAACATCTCAGCTGAGGGTGGAAGCACCGTCAACACTCCAGTGGTGGAAAACAACACAGTGCATGGGAGCATCCATATCAATTATCATGGTGAGGAGATCTGCTTGTTGTCAAGGGCAGGGGGTGTAATTACTCAAGACTTAAATGTTTAGACTTCTGCTCTTTATTGACACTCAACAACAGCACCTGCAGTGACTATATCAAATGCTTTACCCTTGCTTAGCTCACAGTAGAAATAGAGTTTGAAAATAAGCTCCTAGCCTGGTGGTCCTTAAGTCATCATTGTGACCAGACACCAACACGCAGACAAACATCTCAGCTGAGGGTGGAAGCAATGTCTACGCTCCAGTGGTTTAAAACAACACTGTGCAAGGGAACATGAATATCAATATTTATGGTGAGGACATCTGATTGCTCTCAAGGTGGTGTGTGGTGTTTGTTTAGATTTGTTAGATCTGTTCTTTATTGACATTTCAGGGATTCCTGAGAGATGGGATAAAACATGTCTGGTAGATTTGCTTAAAATTAATTTAAACATTAATTCACTTATTTAAAAATTGTAACTGTAAATTAGCTGGAATGAAAGAAGAAGACTTGTGTACAATAAAATATGATTTCCTATTAGCATAGTTTTATTTTGTATTTTACACTTTGCAGTGTGCCACCAGTACCTTCAAAACCCCATGTCCGAACGCAGGTTTTAAAATTTGAAAATACCATAATAAATTGAAATGAAATATATCAAACATCAAAGCTACTGTATTTTGAATAATCTTTCAAACTACATGTATGTAAATTTTTTTATAACCCTTTTTACATTTTTTTTAACTATTGAACAGTTTAAAGTGTTTTGGTCAACACCTTAAGATTTTCTTTTAAAATAAGAAAAAATATAAAATATGCCATTAATGTGGTCAGGTCACACTCTAAGTCGGGAGGGGGCTAAAAGTGCCCACACCAACTTTGATGATGTATAATTCCTAACTTTGACTGTGACTTTTCCTAAAATTTTGTTCGCTACAATTTAGTACCAAAAGATTAGGTTTATTATTTTTTGCCGTTGCCAACGGTTTTCTGACAGGTACCATATGTCTGATCAAAAATCACTGATCTAAGTCTCATCATTGTTCCCTCTTTATCACACAGTACTTATTGTATAGGTATGCTATAGTTATGTTAGCATAAATTACTTACATGCTAAAGGCTACCTACTCTAATATTAGCTTAATTTATTATCATTATGTATGTACATTTATGCTAATTTGATGACGTTGACACATATATAATCGCGGCGGGCGGGCTTCCACCTCAATTTATTTCATTCTTTTTATTTCTCATCGCTTAAGTGTATCATGAATGTCATGCCCTGCAAATTTGGTAATGCCTGTTGTCAAGGACTTACCGTTTCGTGCAACGTTATGAAAAACTGAAGCCACATTTCCATTAGCATCAGACACCTTTGTGAGCATTTAAGTGGTCTGAATCATATAATCATTAAAATGTAAGCATTACCTACATTTGATGGAAAATACATCATGGAGAAATTCTTGCCATTAAAATGAGATAATGTCATACTGACCAGTGGCGTCTTTTGGTCATAAAAATTAGGGAGGACAGGGAGGTGGTCAGTCGGTAGATGCGGGAAAATGGGGTTAGTAATGGCAGATGTTAATTGATATGGCATTGTGTTGTCTGGAAAGCTGACTTATGACATCTATAAAATAATTGAAACAAACTTTGTATAATATATTACAACAGCCCAAAGTGTTTGAGGGGAAAGAAAGAGAGTGAAGAAAATTATTAGGCCTATAGAAAGTAGAAAGTTTCATAGGGGGTATATCTAACTTTGACCAAAGGCAGCTGGCATCTCACCCTGTCAGTTGTGTGGTTTTGTTTGTGTGTTTGTTTGTTTTTTAAAACCATAGGCACAAATGGACAATTCTGAAGACCCTGAATGCCTAGGACATTGAGTGACTTATATATAGCCTAGGCCTAAGGGTTTTAAACTCAACTCCTTCCAACATATTCTTACAGATTTTCAAACATTTTAAACCCCTTCCATTATCTTATTTTTAAAATCTTATTTATGATCCATAACATGGTAGGCTACATGGCTTACGACGTTGTGGTCACCTATCCGTTTTGCGTTTGAGTGTGCGTTGAGACTCTCAACTTGAGAGCGACAGCAGCTGTGCAGCTGTGGAAGGAGAAGCTGACGAGCGTTGTGGAACGGCGTGCGTCCGGCAATTTCACTAGGTCCCGAATACAACATGCCTATGTCGTACATTACTTTTTTTTTTTTTTTTTTTTATTTTTTTTTTTTTTTTTTAAACCCAAACCACCACCCCCCCTTATGGGGGACCTATATTGTCTTCCTTTTTTTTTTTTTTTTTTTTTATTTATTTATTTTAATTTCTCTTTTAACAAATTAATGTATTAAGTTTTCCTTTTAACAACAACAGAATGTAATATACAATAAAGGATAATAAAAGGTTACAGAAAAAAGGAAAGACAGGAAAAAACAAAACCAATCTGTGTGTCCCCCAACGCTTCAAAAGTATATATATTAATTAAACAACACTACCCCCCCTCCCCCAACCCCCACCCCCATCCCAGAAAGGAATTATATCTTACTTTTGCGCTGATATTTCTATATCTTAAACATTTCTGAACTAAACAAAAAGGGAAAAAAGAAGAAAGGAAGAAAGAAAAAGGAAAAATGAAGGTACCTAAAGCCATCCTTCTCCATGTTTTATATTAGACCACCTATCTGCATACATGATTTTACCTGTTTCACAAGCCATTATACACTCTATTTTACAATAATATCTAACATAATTTTTAAAGACTCTTAATTTCAACTTTTTATAATTTATCGTTTTATGTATAAATACTTTACCCAACAAAATAATTATATTTTGTATTGTCTGGCTTTCATTTGCCACATCGCCCAGGAGCACTGTAGGGAGATCCAAGCATAGACTGATGTTGTAGTTTAACAGCCAACATTCTATTTCAGTCCAAAGCGTAACAGTTAAAGGACAATACCAAAATAAGTGTTCTGCAGTTTCCTCTTCTTCTAAACAGAAGCGACACAATGGATTTGTTTCTATACCCCAAATATGAAGCATTTTCTTGGTGTTTAAGTATTTAAAAATTAATTTATATTGAAAAAAACGTATTTTTATATCTAATGATGTTTCATACAAATTATTGAAGATTTCCTTCCATAAGAGAGGAGAATCCATCATTTTTTCCCAGCTATCAAAAATTTTACTTGGGAGCTCAACCAATTTATCTGTATGGAGGTAGAATTTATATATTTCCTTGTTTATTTTTGTTTGATTTAGCCATTTGTTCTGCTTTATATTTGGTCTACACACTAAATTACCGTTACTGCTCGTTTTAATTTTTTGCTTCCACTTTGATGGTAGAGATGAAATTAATTGATTGTATTGTTGAGTTGTACATACCTCCCCATACCTGTCTCTTAACTGTTTATATGAGAGGATTGTCGTACATTACTTTGTAAATCCGTGCCTAGTATTCCTAATTCCACCCAAATGAAACTACATAACATGATGTAGGCTACATGTTGGAAGTTTAGCCAGATATATTTTATGAAGAGGTTAAAGCTTCGTGCTGTCATGTTTCTCGTCTTGAGGAGGGAGAAAAGAACGCCAGTCTAGGGTCAGTGCTTCATGCACAGCCTTAAGCATTCTTATTCCCATTTGTAAATAACCCTCTTTTGGGAGAAAAGCACGAAGGAGAAACGCAAATACAAGCATTGAGAGTATTATTTGTGCACGTAGGACATGAAACAAGACTACCTTTTAAAAACGTTGGTGATGGTGTCCGACCATTTGAATCATGAATGCGATTTGCATCCGTGCTTCGCTTGCATTGTGTAGTGATCGACGTGAGAGACTGATATAAACACACTGACCTTTCGGTTTTAAATCTAAATCCAGGGAGTGATATTGCGCGATTCACAACATGAAAACAGTTGATCTTTCGTTTGTATTTATTAAGGGTTCATAAAACATTCGCCAATTACTCCAAACTTTCCACTGTCTGCTGCCGCATTCTTCTCACACGGTAGATTTGTATATCGTTGTCATGACGACCGAGTTCATGCTTGTCGTCTGTCAACCCAACTCGTCATATTCTGGTTGGCTTTCGATAAATTCAGCTTCGCTGATAGGCAGATTACGTCCATGGCTCTTGACCCGCCTGAAGGGAGGAAAGTCCTCCCTAAGCTCCATTCACTTCAATGTTAAAAAGTAAAGCCCGCGCTACGCCCGAGTTTTCACCATTTATAATGGAAGTCAATGAGGATGGAAGGGAGGACGGTCCTCTAAGGTCTATTATGTGAATTAGAAGCGCTGAAATATATGTTTTTATTGCTAAATAGCTATAAAATACCAACAATTATATAACAAATATATAGTAAATATGTTTTGTTTTCTGTAATTTATACTGGAAGATCTGGCTTTATTATTTTGAGGGAGGATCGTCCTCCCTTTCCTCAATGGCAAATACGCCATTGATACTGACATCATAATGCCAAATGATGACACCAAGATGATGTTATTCATAGATTTCCATATTATGTAGATCATCTCCTCCAAGTTTGGTGGTCATACGGTATTCCGTTCATGAGTTATGAGGTCGGGGGGTTAAAAGTTTAATTCAAAACAAATACACTGGAGAAGCTTAAAGATGTAACAAAACTACACAATAAACTGGGAAATTTTGAAGTAAATGGGCTCAGAAATCAGATCAGTTTGTCAACTCTAACAGTTTTTTTGACAACTCCGTAAGATTTTTCACACCACTTTGAGGTGTTTTTGTAATATTTTTAGGGAAAAAGCTGATTATTTCATCATCGTTTTTTATTTAGGCAATAAAGGGTCATTAGATTTATACCATCATTTATCTTAACCACTTCAGGTGTTTTCCTCATCTCTAGGTCTCTAGGTCGTCCTCAGACGAGCCTTCCATCGTTGCTTCCAATCATCCCGATTCTCCATGCATCTTTT
Source organism: Engraulis encrasicolus (assembly GCF_034702125.1). Lineage (NCBI taxonomy): Eukaryota > Metazoa > Chordata > Actinopteri > Clupeiformes > Engraulidae > Engraulis > Engraulis encrasicolus. The sequence goes on along the minus strand of NW_026945654.1, from coordinate 399,072 downwards.
CAATTCACTGGTACTATGGGTTCCTGCGTCCTTCTTAAGTAATACATAAGTTAGTGTGGGACGTCCTCTTGACTGGTACCCAGAGGCGATTCTAGGGTCGGGTGGGGCCTCAAGCGAAAATGCAAAAGACCAAACATTTGAACCAAAATCGCCACTACTGTGGTAAAGTGTGGGCTATTTTTCACTATATAGTGTAGTGGTGTGCGGTTGGGTGTTATTTTAACACCCGCCCCAACCCAACCCATTAAAGATTTCAACCCGCCCTGCCTAGCCCGCGAGGGATTTCAAAGCAACCCGCCTGACCCGCCCAATATGACCGGCAAAAAAATAAAATAATAAAAAATGAAATAAAAAAACATGTCCTGTACAGATGGCTAATATTAAGCAAACCTAAACGAGAACGAGATGTTTGCACTTAGGTCGCGTTAACAGACAAATGTCCGTCATTGATAAACCCTGGGACGCCGAAAATCTTCAGCTGCAAGTAAATTACATCCGGTCTCACATTTAGGCTGGTTTATCAGGCTACGCCATTGACGGATTTTTTGAAGGAAGACGGAAAATTCGGAACCCTATCCGTCATTTTGACGGACTAGCCAATATTGAGGGTGGTAATAAATAAATCACAAGTTTAAGCATTCCCCTAGCCTATCGAGTAGAACAAATATGCATTTCAATTAGGCATGCAGTAGTTATCATCAGCGCAGAGAATTTCTGGCTTCTATTGTTCGCCTTTCTCCCTCTCTCCTTCTTGTCATGCCTGCGCAGAAGATTGACTGTGCGGCTGGCTGCACCAAAGCGCATGTCTCTACACTTGCTCCAAATAATGAATTGAAATAAGATGTTGCCACCATACAGACATGTGACTTCGATTAATTTAAGAATCAGAACTATTTGTAGACCTAGACCTACTACATTTACCGACTATCTGATTTTATGCCAATGAGAAGTTGTCCCTCATACAGGGTTTCGTTGGTTACATGTGCACTATCGCCGATGTTAAGCACTGCACGCAGCATCTTGGTGTGGTTTCCTCAGGGTTGCAAAATAAAAGATAAAGTTTGTAATTTTTCAAACTCTGTGTATTAATAACAACTGAATGGCCCATGCCAGAAATTGTGATTCACTGCTTAATCAATTTTTGTTGATTCTACTATAGTCAAGTAGTCTTCCTTTTTGTTATTTTTAAAAAGTTTTATCAAAGGACAATTAAGTCGTGGGTCTGCTCTGCCTCAAATATTGTGGTTGAAAATATGCCCAGATTTAAGGGTATGTACCTTTCATTTTATTCTGAAAAATTAGAAATTCCCTGAAACCTTAAGTGGTTCAGGTAAGCTGTCAGGAAATACTTTCCATGTGCAAAGGGCACATATGTTGACAGTGCAAAAATAATACGCATAAGTTACATAATTTTTGTTCCATTTAATACAAACCAATCAAACAAATTCCCAAATAAAAAGTATTAAAGCAATGGCAGGTTGAACACATTTTATTGAGCTTATGAGCCGTTTTCCTTCCCGACTGCTATGTGATGTTAGGACTCAGCAGACCTTAGGATAGACTGAGTAGATCACACGAATGTATAAATAACGTGACTGAATAAATTGCTTTTCTATCCTCCAGGTCCTCCCTCCACTCGACCACAACCAGCACAGAAGCCCGGTATGTTCTCATCACTCTTTACAGTATTTTCACTTTTACAAAAATATGTAGTACTATATACTCTTCACTATATACTAACATTGTATATTTTATGACAAAACAGAAAATGATTTGAGCTAAATCTCCAATTGACAAGATGATCCTTTTGATCTAGAAAACATGTAGGTCACTTCTCTCCTGAAATGTGGATTTGAATTGTCAATTTATTTAATTGTATGTCAATGGCCTGCGATAGTGATTTCTTATGCTGATGATTAAGCCCAAATTGATTCCTATCATTTTGCAAGTTTTTGCATTTAAGAAAAAACAGAATTAATTATGTTCGTCAAAATAAGAAAACACCATTGTTGAATGTGAAAGTGGGTGATATGGTAATTATAGCCAAAGAATCAGTAACATATTTAGGATGTACAGTGCCCTCCATAATTATTGGCACCCCTGGTTGAGATGTGTTTTTTAGCTTCCAATTATTTTATTTTTTTTCTAAATAATATGGGACCTTAATGGAAAAAAAGAGAAAAATCCAACCTTCAATACAAGTGCATTTATTCAGTGGGGAAAAAATCCCACATAAAGAAATAATTATTTGACATCAAATAATGTGTGTCACAATTATTAGCACCCCTGGTGTTAATATTTTGTACAACCCCCTTTTGCCAACAAAACAGCACCTAATCTTCTCCTATAATGTTTCACAAGATGGGAAAAGACAGAAAGATGGATCTTCAGCCATTCCTCTTTGCAGAATCTCTCTAAATCATCCAGAGACCTGGGTCCTCTCCTCTGTACTCTCCTCTTCAGCTCACCCCACAGGTTCTCAATGGGGTTGAGGTCAGGGGACTGAGATGGCCATGGGAGGAGCTTGATTTTGTGTCTGGTGAACCATTTCTGTGTAGATTTGGCCATATGTTTAGGGTCATTGTCTTGCTGAAAGACCCAGTGACGACCCAGCTTCAGCTTTCGGGCAGAGGGCAACAGATTTTGATTTAAAATGTCCTGGTATTTCAAAGCATTCATGATGCCATGCACCCTAACAAGGTTCCCAGGGCCTTTGGAAGCGAAACAGCCCCACAGCATCACTGACCCACCCCCATACTTCACAGTGGGTATGAGGTGCTTTTCAGCATGTGCATCTTTCGTGGTACGCCAGACCCACTTAGAGTGTTTGTTGCCAAAAAGCTCAATCATGGTCTCATCTGACCAAAGCACACGGTCCCAGTTGAAGCCCCAATACCGCTTGGCGAACTCCAGACGCTTGCGTTTATGATTGTGAGTGAGGAAAGGTTTTCTCTGTGCATGCCTCCCAAACAGCTTGTTGGCGTGTAGACAGCGCCTGATGGTTGATTTGGAGACTTTGTGACCCCAGGATGCTACAATTTGTTGTAATTCTGTAACAGTGAGCTTTGGAGATCTTTTGATTTCTCTTACCATCCTCCTCACTGTGCGTGGTGGCAAAATAAACTTGGGTCCTCGTCCAGGCTTGTTTACCACTGTTCCAGTTGTTTTGAACTTCTTCATTATTCCTCTCACAGTGGATATGGGCAGCTGCAGTTGAGTGGCAATCTTCTTGTAGCCTCTGCCTGACCTGTGAAGGTCGACGCACATCTGCCTCACTTGTATGCTGTGTTCCTTTGTCTTTCCCATGTTTAAGAGTGGATAAGAGAAATGGCCTCGGTGTCACGTCATATTTATACCCCAGGGAAACAGGAAGTGATGAATTACTAATTAAATGTTCCTACATACTCTGGTAAACTTTGTAAACTACTGTAGAAATGACAGAAATGCTTCAATTATATTTATTTCCTGGGAATTGTTAAGGGTGCCAATAATTGTGGAACAGGTGATTTAATGAAAAATAATTCTTTTTTAGTCAGGGATTTTTTTATTTTCTTACAATTCATTTGAGTTGAAGGCTACATTTTCCTACAATTTTCAGTGTGACAGTATTCTTCTGCAATAAACACTGAATTTATTTTAAGGCTTTTAACACATCTCAACCAGGGGTGCCAATAATTATGGAGGGCACTGTATTCTTGATAACATTGTTAATGTGGAGGATAGAGTCGCATGCATAAAATGGAACATACACAGAGTTCTTAATTATTAGGCGTCAAAATATTTTAGAGATTTTTTTTTTCTAAAGTGCAGGAGGTGCACAGGAACTAACACAAGGTAGCACACTATAGATCTAAAAGCTTAAAGGGGAAGGGGTGTTTCTTATATTCAGCAGCAATAGGTGCGATCGAGTTCACGTCAACGCATACATGCGCATGTAGACAGCAATGCACCCTAGATGAAAATGCTGCATGACGGTTAGATTTCCTGTCGAACTTCGAAATTTCGTCGATGTTGCGTTGACGAGGTGACATGTCACATGGTGTCAAACTATCACGGGATGCATGCGACTGCAGTCAGATCTTGCAACCTCTGCAGTTGCTTATCCCCTTCAACGCTCGTCGGCGGACTGCCTCCGAGGTCACGCGCCCATGAACTGGTTGGTCAACAACTCACTCCAGGGATTCTTGAGAGATGGGACAAAACACGTTTTGAAAACCTGATTTTGAAAATGCAGAATATGTTGTTGATGGTTATATATTCATGTAGATAAAGATGTGTAGTTTTCAGGCATGTAAAAATACAGGCTCCAGGTAAAAAGGCATTTTTAACAAATTAACATGTTTACCTTCAAACCTAGATTTTCGTCAACTCCGTCAGACACAAGAAAAGTGCATAATTAAATTATTATAATAGTCCAACAAGAATCTTTAGCTCTGATTTGAATTGTAAGTATACTTACTTACCTTCATGTACAATAATGTATAATGTATATATTTCTTTTTTAATTTAAGACTGTTATTAACACACAGAGTTCGAAAAATTGGCATTTTCAGACTTTAACCTTTATTTTGCAACCATGAGGAAAACACCTACAGTGGTTAAAATACATGTTGGTATAGATCTAATGACCCTTTATTGCCTAAACAAAAAAGAATGATTAAAGAATTAACTTTTCCCCCAAAATATTACAAAAACACCTGAAAGTGCTGAGGAAAATCTTACGGAGTTGACAGAAAAACTGACGGAGTTGACATACTGGTCTGATTTTTGGAGCCTATTTAGTACAAAATGTTTTTTTTTTGTAGTTTTGTTATATTCTTAAGCTTCTCTTTTTAAAAAGTTTATTTGTTTTGAATTAAACTTTAGTTTTAACTTTTTTGTCCATATATCGAAAACATTATGTAGTTATATGCATTGTATGCACATTAATATACATATAATATCTTAAAATAAATTTTCCTCCTGTTTCCACATTTGAAAAGAATATCATATTAGCATATTGAGCAGTTTTTGGTGAATTTGTCAACTCCATAAGATTTTGCATGTCAACTCCATAAGAAAATCTTATGGAGTTGACTCTTACGGAGTTGACAAATAAACCTACTTTTCATAATAACACATGAATTTCTAACAAAAATCATCTGGTACATCAGCAGTCACTTAAGGACTTGCCAATAAAGTTATTCTAAGCTTTTATTATACAAAGTACTGAAATAACCCTTATTTTTATGCACTATGGTATTGACACATTATGGTTGTGACATAGGTGGTCTTCCTAAAGATGCATTCATAAAATAAAATATTAAATGTGACCTTAACAGAGCAGTGTCTCCATGGCATGTATACCAAACAGGAAATAGTACCAGGCCGCTTAGAGTGTGAACTGACCACAATAATGATAGATTTTTTGTGTTTTAAAAAAAACTTACGGTGTTGACTAAAAGTCCGGACACATGTTCAATAGTTTAAAAAGTATATAAAAAGGTTTATAAAACATTGTACATACATGTAGTTTGATTAATTATCCAAAATACTTGATGACAGAAGCTATGATGTTTGTTATATTTCATTTTAACCAATTATTATGGTATTGTCAAATTCTAAATCTTGCTTTCGGACATGGGGTTTTGAAGGTACTGATGACACACTGCAGCGTGTAAAATAAAAAAAATAAAAGTATATGAATATGAAATCATATTTTAGTGTACAAAACTTCTTGAAAGCGTGAAAGCCCATTGGGAAACTCCAACTCCCATTGTCATTGTGACACAGCACTCCACAGCACACAAGTGAACACTGCACACTGCACACAACGAAATTGCATTTATGCCTCACCCGTGCAAGGGGGCAGCCCTCAGTGGCGCCCCATGGGGATCAGTGCGGTGGGACGGTACCATGCTCAGGGTACCTCAGTCATGGAGGAGGATGGGGGAGAGCACTGGTTGATTACTCTCCCCACCAACCTGGCGGGTCGGGAGTCGAACCGGCAACCTCTGGGATGCAAGTCTGACGCCCTAACCGCTCACCCATGACTGATTCTTCTATCATTCCCGCTAATTTTGTTGCAATTTTTAATTACATTTTAAGCACAAACATGACTTTTATCTCCCGGACATGTTTTGTCCCATCTCTCAAGAATCCCTGACTCGCGTGTGTATATGGGTCTTGTCTCACACCTCTACACAAGTTTGCGCAGGTCCCCACTTCAGCTCCTCCTCACTGCCTGTCCCCCCACTCCTCACACGTGGTGTGTTAGTAGAGCAAACCGGTGCGAGCTCATAGTCTCGTTCATATTTGTGGCCAACTGTAAATGCGCTGTATTTAATAACACCCACATCGTGACAACAAGTTCTCGCTCACGTGCCTTTCGCAACATCGACGCTCGCGACAAACTTGTACGCGCCTAATGTTATGGAATGGGTTGCCTGCTAATATTAACCCTTGTAAGGTGTTCGTGTTTTGGTTACGTAGAAGGTGTTCGGGTCAATTTGATCCGGACATATAGAAAAGTAATGGAAAATGAAAAAAATCATAGTTCATATTCATAGTAGCAAAAAAAATCTTTTTTCAGATTAATGTTTCTCACTGAAAATGAGCCAAAGCCAGTGAATCTCAGTGCGAAAGAATAATAACTGATACTATTTTTCTCAAGCCAAAAGCTGAATTCAAAATGACCCGAGCACCTTACAAGGGTTAAATGTATTATATCAACAAACTGTTTTAAATCCTAAATATCTCAGCCTCCGAAGCACATACAGACACGAAATACGTAACATTTGAAATCTAGAACCTTAATTTTGCACTAGTATAGTGTTCATTCAGCTCTAACATGCCCACATTTTTAATAAAACAGCTCAAATCTCAAGAACTTAAATGCAGCGTATATGTCGCTCCAGGACAAAATGGGTTAATAGGCAGAGGGTAGCCTTTCCCAAAAAGCACTTAGGACAAAATGGGTTAAGAGAGGATAAAACACATGTTTTTTTGTATTGACATGATTGTGACTGAGGATTAGATAAAGCCTCATTCCAGGACAATAAAGGAAAGTGTGTTTTTTTGCACTTAAACGTGAAAACGGGTCAAAAATTACCCGAACACAACAGAAGGGTTAATTTCTTTGTACAGGTAGATGTCATCCTGCTGTGCTCTTGGCATGCCGCACCTCCTCCGGTGCCTATATTGCTAGCTGCAGGGTCATCAGCTGGGGACCACCTATCTTAGATGTTTCGCCCCTTATCCCAGAACATCTCCTGGTGGCGGGGCAGTGAACAGGGACGTCTCCCTGCCACCCCCTGCAGCTAGCATCCCTATGTTGTGCCTGCTCCCCACGCAACTTCCCTCCGTCTCAGCCAGAGCCAGAAACTTGCTTTCTCTGCCTCCTCTGAAAGCCCCCTGGTTGCTCTCTGCAGACTGGTGCCTCGCAGGCCTAGGTCTCTCAGCAGCCGCGTCGTAGAGTCTGCCACAAACCCTCTTGCTCCTACCTCCACAGGGTATAGTCTCGCGCTCCACCCTGCTTCCCTGCACTCTGCCAGCAGGTCTGCATACTTCGCCCTCTTCCGCTCATGGGCAGCCTCCATCCCCTCCTCCCAAGGCACAGTCAGCTCGACCAGCAGCGCCTTTTTCTCCACTGTGGTCCACAAGACCATGTCGGGGCGCAGGGTGGTACTGCAGATCTCTTTGGGGAAATGGAGTTGTCTGCCCACGTCCACGCCCAGCCTCCACTCTGCACCTTGATTGAGGAGCTTAGGTGGTGGTCTCCTTCCTATTCCAGCAGGCAGTTCTCCCTGCCTGAGGAATTGGATGTCTTGTTGGGATCCACCGGACTCTCCTCTGTTCGCCTCACTCCTTGCTGTTTCAACAATCTCGGCCAGCTTGCGGAGGATCTGGTCGTGACGCCATCTCAATCTCCCTTGCGTTAGGGCAGTCTTGCATCCTGATAAGACATGTTGCAGTGAGGCGTTGCTGGTACCGCATAGGTTGCAGGCTTGTTCTGTTCCCAGCCACTGGTGTAGGTTGCGAGGGCAGGGTAGGGTGTCGTAGGTTGCTCGGATGAGAAAACTGAGGCGGGCCTGTGGAGTTTTCCACAGGTCCGCCCAGCTGACAGTTCTTGTTGTCATCCCCTCCCATGTTGTCCAGCGGCCCTGCTGGCCCTGAGCGATGGCTTTGACCCTAAGCTCCTCCTGTTCCATCCTGGCCATCTCAGTAGCCACCAGGTCCTTCCTCTCCTTCTTACTTGCTCTGGACCACAGGCAGGGTGGATCCCTCCATCCAAGTCCTGCCCTCCCAAGCTGGACCATGCCCACCACTTCCTGGTGTTGAAGTCTGCTTGCTGCTCTCTGCACCTCCTCCTCCGCCTTCCACTTCCTCCCGGTCTTGATCCGTGCGTCTTGATCTTTCACCGCTATGTCAGAGGACTCCCTCAACTCCATGACAAGTCTGGCCTTCTCCTGCCTATACCCGAGGGTAATGGACTTGAGGGGCAGTTGGAGCGCATTCCATCCATACAGGCCTGTTGCCGAGAAGCACCTTGGGAGCCCCAGCCATTTACGGATGAAAGCATTGGCTTTTGCCTCCATCCGAGTTACCGCTGAGGAGGTGACTTCGCACAGCTTCAATGGCCACATTACCCTTGGGTACAAGGTGAAATGATAGCACCACACCTTGTACTTTCCAGGCAACTGGCTGGCGTCGATCTTTTCCAGGCCTGCTGATAGTTGCTGGAGAATGGTCCTCCCCATTGCCTTGTCTGAGAGACTAGATGTGTATTGTCTTCCTAGACTGCGGATTGGCTGGTCCGCAATGAGGGGGATGTCTTCTCCTCCTATGGTGAAGATAGCCCTGTCGTTCCGTTCTCCCTTGCGCATAGAGAGGCTCCTCGACTTGCCAGGTTTGAATTTCATCCTAGCCCAGCTGATCAGCTCGTCCAGCCAGTCTTGACATGCATGGAGCTGTTTGTAGCAGGCATGTGATGTTATCCATATAGCTTCTTAGAGGGGGAAGCCGACGTCCTTGCGGCAGCCTGACTCCTCCCACCACCTGCTTTGCTCCTGTTAGGATGACCTCAAACGCAGCCACAAAGAGGATGGGAGAGATGGAACACCCCATTGCAATTCCTACTTCCAGTTGCTGCCACTTGGTGGTAAAGTTCTGCAGCCTAACACACATGTGCATATCCTGGAAGTAGTTGGCAATCATGTCCTTGATGTTCTTTGGGACGTAGAAGAAGTCCAATGCAAATGCTATGAGCTGGTGAGGCACTGACCCATATGCATTTGCTAGGTCTAGCCACACTACGTGCAGGTCCTTCTTCTCCCTCTTTGCAGTCTGGATTTGATCCCATATCATCGAAGCATGCTCAACGCACCCTGGGAATCCGGGAATCCCTGCCTTCTGACAGCTGGTGTCGATGTATCCATTGGACATGAGGTATGCAGTCATCCTTCTTGCCATCACTGAAAAGAAGATTTTGCCCTCCACGTTCAGTAAGGCTATGCTTCGGAACTGTTCGAGAGTTCTGGAGTTTTGTTCTTTAGGGATAGGAACTGCTACTGCCCTCTGCCACTCAGCGGGGATGGTCTGCTTAGTCCAGGCAGTTTTCATTAGTGTCCACAGGATCTTCAGCACTGTTGGGCAGTTCCTGTAGAGCTTGTATGGAATTCCATTTGGCCCTGGTGCTGATGATGACCTTGCCTTGAGGACAACTTGCCTTACTTCGCTGAGTTTAGGGGGCGATACATCGAATTCTGCTGTTGGTTCAGCTGGCTTGGGCAGGTAGCCCGGGGAGCCCAGTTGTTCACTCCTGGCTGGGTCGCTATACTGGGCCTGGATGTGTTCTTCAAGATCCTCCTTGGAGACTTCCAAGGAACCGCTGGTTTTCTCCTCCAAAAGCCCTCTTGCATGGCGGAAAGGATTCTTGCAGAAGTTCGCCCTCTCCTTCTCCTTCCTTTTCCTTCGTCGGTGGATGCGCTCAGCCCTCCGTAAGGCAGCCAACCTCCTCCTGATGTCTCCCCAGAGGGCCTTTAGCCCCTCCTTCTCAGCATCTTCTGCCTTCCTCCACTGCTTCCGGAGACGCCTTCTGTCTGCCACCAGGTCCTCGATTTCCTTCTCCCTCCTTCCTTTGGCCCTTTTGCCAGCTTTACGGCTGACGGCTTCACCAAGCCTGCTGTTGCATTCTTCATACACAATCTCACCAACCAGGTTCAGCCTTGATTCTACTGGTCCACGTAGAGTCTTCTGAAGCAGCTCGCTTAGATGTTCGTCGAGCCCTCTCCACTTCTCTGTCTCATTGGACCTTGGCCATTTTATCCTATTCTTCTGCGCTAGGAGTTTAAGGCTTCTGGCTTGTGGGGATAGTCTTGTTCCTGGGTCGCTTGGGGGTGCTGATGGGATGGTTTCATGGGGACCATTGCTTTCCCGCTCTTCCTCCACCCTTCTCCTCTCGTGCTGCTCTTCCTCTGCGACACTGGGCCCGACAGCACTGTGGTTTTCGACCTGGCCTTGGATCCCACTTGTCTGACCTGCCTGAGCAGTGCAAGGTCGCTCGAGGCTCTCTCCTCTACACTTCTTCTTCCCCATGTGGATGTTAAGACCCCTAAGGGTTGTTACCTTTTCCCATCCGCACCTGCACTTCCTAAGGATCTTCGTCTCGTTTGTCTTCATGCTGTTGTCCGTAACCGTGTGATCCGTCCTGGTAGGCCCTTCTTCCATCCCGCCTCTCGGAGGGCCTTCGGGCTGTTTCTTCTTTCGTGTTTTCGTGGTATGTTTTGGGTGTCTTCCCTTTGGGAAACTAGAAGGTAGGGTTACCAACTGCCTTCTCCCTGTGCAGTCTTTCCTGCCGTCACCAGTCTTTCCTAGTTGTCCTCCGGTCTTTCCTGGACGCCAACTGCCCTATTCACAGTAGTCACTGTCTCCAGTAGTGCATTTCTTTGTACAGGTAGATGTCATCCTGCTATGCTCTTGGCATGCCGCACCTCCTCCGGTGCCTATATTGCTAGCTGCAGGGTCATCAGCTGGGGACCACCTATCTTAGATGTTTCGCCCCTTATCCCAGAACATCTCCTGGTGGCGGGGCAGTGAACAGGGACGTCTCCCTGCCACCCCCTGCAGCTAGCATCCCTATGTTGTGCCTGCTCCCCACGCAACTTCCCTCCGTCTCAGCCAGAGCCAGAAACCCAGAGCCAGAAACTTGCTTTCTCTGCCTCCTCTGAAAGCCCCCTGGTTGCTCTCTGCAGACTGGTGCCTCGCAGGCCTAGGTCTCTCAGCAGCCGCGTCGTAGAGTCTGCCACAAACCCTCTTGCTCCTACCTCCACAGGGTATAGTCTCGCGCTCCACCCTGCTTCCCTGCACTCTGCCAGCAGGTCTGCATACTTCGCCCTCTTCCGCTCATGGGCAGCCTCCATCCCCTCCTCCCAAGGCACAGTCAGCTCGACCAGCAGCGCCTTTTTCTCCACTGTGGTCCACAAGACCATGTCGGGGCGCAGGGTGGTACTGCAGATCTCTTTGGGGAAATGGAGTTGTCTGCCCACGTCCACTCCCAGCCTCCACTCTGCACCTTGATTGAGGAGCTTAGGTGGTGGTCTCCTTCCTGTTCCAGCAGGCAGTTCTCCCTGCCTGAGGAATTGGATGTCTTGTTGGGATCCACCGGACTCTCCTCTGTTCGCCTCACTCCTTGCTGTTTCAACAATCTCGGCCAGCTTGCGGAGGATCTGGTCGTGACGCCATCTCAATCTCCCTTGCGTTAGGGCAGTCTTGCATCCTGATAAGACATGTTGCAGTGAGGCGTTGCTGGTACCGCATAGGTTGCAGGCTTGTTCTGTTCCCAGCCACTGGTGTAGGTTGCGAGGGCAGGGTAGGGTGTCGTAGGTTGCTCGGATGAGAAAACTGAGGCGGGCCTGTGGAGTTTTCCACAGGTCCGCCCAGCTGACAGTTCTTGTTGTCATCCCCTCCCATGTTGTCCAGCGGCCCTGCTGGCCCTGAGCGATGGCTTTGACCCTAAGCTCCTCCTGTTCCATCCTGGCCATCTCAGTAGCCACCAGGTCCTTCCTCTCCTTCTTACTTGCTCTGGACCACAGGCAGGGTGGATCCCTCCATCCAAGTCCTGCCCTCCCAAGCTGGACCATGCCCACCACTTCCTGGTGTTGAAGTCTGCTTGCTGCTCTCTGCACCTCCTCCTCCGCCTTCCACTTCCTCCCGGTCTTGATCCGTGCGTCTTGATCTTTCACCGCTATGTCAGAGGACTCCCTCAGCTCCATAAAAAGCCTGGCCTTCTCCTGCCTATACCCGAGGGGGAAGGATTTTATGGGCAGTTGGAGCGCATTCCATGCGTGTATTATATCAACAAGCTGTTTTAAGAGAGGAGTTAAAATACGGCTTGGTAGTAGAGCACTGTAGGGCTTTGTGTGGCCGTGTGCGTGTGTGTGTGCGTGTGCGTGTGTGAGAGTGTGAGTGTGAGAGTGTGTGTGTGTATCAGTGTTAATTTCGTCAACCATGACTATGACTAAAATATTTCGTCAAAGCCCTTTTTTGATTTTCGTCATTTAGACTAAGACTAAGACTAAATTGGGAAGGCAATGACTAAAATATGACTAAAACTAAAATTGATTTTCGTCATTGTGACTAAGACTAAGACTAATTTTTTTTTTTAAAAAGTCTAAGTTAACACTGGTGTTGAATACAATAGAGAAAAAGAGAAGCAGTGTGTGAAGAAGTTTCATTCTGCACAGTGTGATACATGTTAAAAAGAGAAGCAGTGCGCAGAGAAGGTTTATTCTGTCCAGTCAATGATATATGTTAAAAAGAGAAGCAGTGTGTGGAGAAGTTCTATTATGTGCAGTGTTGACTAAAATGACTAAAATGACTAAAAATTGACTAAGACTAAAATTGATTTTCGTCATTTAGACAAAGACTAAGACTAAATTGGGAAGGCAATGACTAAAATATGACTAAGACTAAAATTGATTTTCGTCATTGTGACGAAGACTACGACAAAATCAAAAAAAGCTGACAAAATTAACACTGGTGTGTATTTGTTTGTTTCTTTTTTGTGTCCTTGTCCAAAGTAATACATTTATGTTTGGTTTGCTCACATATTCAAATACGCTGATTGTAACTACCTGTAGCACATAGTACACACTGCACATTCAAAAGGACCACAATGCAAACAAGCTCCCTAAGCCTTTTTGTGTTATCCTTTTGACGCCTTGTAAAAGGTTTTCAATACATATATTGACTTATTTATTTGTATACCTTTTTAATCGGGCTAGGACTTGATTATTTTTTGGAATTCATTAATCAAATTAATCGCATTTTAATCACATTTAAATATCTGACTTGAGAATAATATATTTTTGCATGGATTTTGAATAATTACAATAAATAAGCTTCATCTACAAAAATATTCATTTGTAAAAGTAGAGAGAATCCTTCTCAATGTCAGCAGGCTGTTCACCATCAGGCGTAATACTGCCCTCCACTGGTCTAATCCAGAACTATGTAGCTATATTATACTGCGATTATTTTGTTTAATTGCGTTAATTAATTTATCGAATCACGTGATTAATTAATTAAAATTAACCCTCTCGGCGCCACAGGTTTTTGCCCAAAACTGATGATTTTGACATGTTATATTCAAAAGGCTGTGGCTTAACATGGGTAATAGATAGAGCCTGACAATTAATGAGACAAATATTGAGGATGACCCAAAGTTTATTTTGGGAGTAAATTATCCCATCTAATGTGCATATTATGACGTCATATGGTGTCGGCCATTTTGAATTTATAATGAGTTATTGGATATTTTTGCATATTTTCAAAATATTTTTAATAATTTATCTAATTTAATTTATAAAAATCCCCAGACACCTTCACTATTATGTTCTGTGAATACATTTTGGTCTAGAAAGCAATAGATTGTACACTAAAAGTGTAATTTGTAACTAATATAGTGCAACAATGTAGCATAGTGACAAACACAAGTGAATGGACGGTTGCCGTTTTGCCTGTAGGGACTGGTCTATGAAGGTGACAAGTTATTTTTTAGTGCATGCCCTTCACAGCAATGCCCAGCATACATATTCTATCCACACTAGGGGTATTATGTGCATTTTGTCCATTTGTGTGTCTTTGAACCAAGTACAGCAGGCCTACAGTAGGCCTGTCAGCGTACACCCTGAAGGACTCTGGGTATGGGCTACATGTCTAAAAACTTGTGCAAATATCTATTCAAACCCAGTGTTACATTTACTGATATACAAATAGGTGATATAAGGAAAGTGTGTGTGTGTGTGTGTCTTTCTGATGCACCAAACCCCAGCTGGTATCACACTTTTTTGTTGCAAATAGACTCAGTCAGGTCGCAATTGGACATAATTATTACTATTATTATATCATTAGAATAGAATTGCTATTTATTTAGACCTGCAGTCGGCAGGAACAGTGTCGAGTAGCGTGAACTATGATTCCGTTTTGCACCGAGTAGAATGCGCACGAGACCTCTGTGTCTCGGGCGCATACTCCTCTCACTCCATCCCCCACTGTTGGCAGGAATATGCGCACTTCTTTTGTCTTCATTTACTTTTCTACTTAGTATACAAGCTCTTCTACAAACATCCTTACCACTGTCACCCTCCAGATGATGAATATGACTCTGTAACAGGCAAATTACGACGCGTTGCATCATTCCCCTGTCGTTGCAATGAACGTCGCCAGCATAGCGACAGTATAGCCTACAAAGCAGCATGAAATTACCTCGCATCTCGATCGGAAAAAACCTTCCCTTCCTCAATATACAAGTCTCCTGCAGAAACGAACACTTCTATTGTGTACTTACAAGTGAATGAATGAAGGGTTTTCTTGTTACAGTCCCCATGATCGACGAATAGGCTGTCGATAGTTTCCCTCAGGCAACAGTAACATGGGAAGTATAACGCGACAGAAAAAGCACTCCTGTTTGCATATTACCTCATTTAGGGGCGAAATATATTATGAATACATATGTACAATCATGACAAGTTACCATTTCAGTGCATTTGGTCGTTTATTCAGTAGAATTATCCACGTAATGTCACTACAAGGCTGCTTCCATCTTTCACGTTGCTTCACTGGGGAGGAGTTACTTCCGCAATGTCCGAGGTTTGTAGTTTTGTAGTTTTCTTAAACAAAATGCCATATAAGGCGTTCCAATGTGTTCAGAACTGAAGTACTACATGTCTGCCACCCAATGGAGTGGAAGTTGAACTACATTTGATATCCTATTTGAAAAAAACGGCCGTTGTATTCAATACGGCATCTCGTCGACGAAAGTCGCCTGTGGCGCCGAGAGGGTTAACTTGTTAATGTCCAAGCCCTACTTTTTAATGCTTTAAAAAAATGTCAATAAACAAAAACAATCAAAATCAATCAATTGCTAAAATTTGGCAAGGAGTTTATAACTTATACTTAAATATGGTATACAATACCAAGTATATTATGCAAGTGCAAGTGTGAAACTAGTATGATACTCAGCATCTACCTAATGAGGTAGTGCCAGGTGTTTCATGTAACATCATTACTCAATCTCTGATTATGTTACTCAACGTAGTGGACAATAGTGAATATGAAGAGTTCAGATGCAAAACCCCCTAACTCCATTTCTGAAGACTTGCACTTCTATATTTTTAGAGAACCCCGTTGTTGGTTTGGTTTACATTCATGTACTTGATAATACATGTAAATAGTTATATTACATAAATAAAATAAAAAATATGCAATTTTGATAGCTTTGTATTAAATAAAAATGAATTAAGATTATTTTCTGAAATGGCACTTAGGGGGTTTTGCAACTGAACTCTTCATATGCAATAAATACTAATACAAGTACTGTGAAGTGAACAAATTCAAATGTTGACTACAAACTGTATTTGAATCCGAATGCACTAAGGTATCACCGAAAGACTTGACAAAGTTGGGACATTTGATGTACACTTACTATTTACTATATGTGTGCATTGCAACACAGTTATGTCGTCAGAAAATTACTTTGTTGGTCTGGCTATTGTGTCTGAACTGCAGATTTGTTTTAGTTGCGTTGTTCCGTTCATCACGTTGGCAGGAAGTTCTTCTGTTGGTGGATTTACAGTGCAAATCATTTTATGAATCAAAAACAATCTTTTGTTTTTGTCAATCACATTTAGGTGGATGGTCTCTTACAGCAAGCAAACAAGCGCTCAAAAATAGACTATCCAAGAAGTTCCAGAATGTGAGTGTAGCCATCCCAAAGCAGGGACAACCCGTATATCTGGAGAAGATATTCACAGAGCTCTACATCACAGAAGGGGAACCTGTTGTGGTCAGTTCTGAACACGAGATCAGACAAATTGAGATGGCATCCAAGAAAAAGAAAACGGCAATCAAATACACTGACATCTTCAAGCCTTTAGCTGGGCAAGACAAACCCATCAGAACAGTGATGACAAAGGGAGTAGCTGGAATTGGGAAAACAGTCTCTGTGCAGAGGTTCATTCTAGACTGGACTGAAGGAAAAGCCAATCAAGAAATTGACTTCCTGTTCCCTGTGTCTTTTCGCGAGATAAACCTGATGAAAAAAAAGGAATACAGTCTCGTGGACTTCATCCATCACTTTTTCAGTGAAACGTGTGACCTCATCTTCTCCACTGATGGCAAATACAAAATTGCTTTCATCTTTGACGGTCTGGATGAAAGCAGACAACCTCTGGATTTCCAGGAGAATGAATGCATCTACAGTGTATCAGAACCTGCTTCAGTTGATGCCCTTCTCACAAACCTCATCAATCGGAATCTGCTCCCCTCCGCTCAAATTTGGATCACGTCCCGACCCGCAGCAGCCGATCAGATCCCTCCTGAGTGTGTAGACCAGGTGACAGAAGTGCAGGGTTTCACTGACCAACAGAAGGAGGAGTATTTCAAGAAGAACATCAATGAACAGGAAATTGCCACCAGAATCATCACACACCTGAAGAGATCCAGGACCCTCTACATCATGTGCCACATTCCAGTCTTCTGTTGGATGGCAGCCACTGTTCTCGTTTCTATCCTCAAAGAAGGTTGTGAGATTTCAGCTTCCTTGACCTGGATGTACATACACTTCCTTATCATGCAAGTCAAATACATGAGTCAGAAGTACAAAGGCATCTGCAAACAGAAGACCACTCTGTCCTTGGGGCGACTGGCTTTCCACCAACTGGAGAAGGGCAATATGAC
>NW_026945654.1:344355-364355 GCF_034702125.1 Engraulis encrasicolus | reverse complement strand
ATGTAATTTGCTGTGTGGTTGAAATGACACTGCTTGTGTCTGTTATAGGCTAATGTCTATTTTTTATTTAATTTGCTGTGTGGTTGAAATGACACTGCTTGTGTCTGTTAAAATGTCTATTTTTAATGTAATGTGTCTGATTGATTGATTGATTGTTTACATGTATTGGCATTTCAGCAGCTATGGCTATATCATGGCCAATACAGATAGAAAAAAACTGCTTGTTTCTGTTATATATCATGATGTGTATTGTAGCTACTGTTATACTCTGTATTGACCCCACACTTTGTACTTGCTTGTACTGTGTGCCCTCTCGTTAGGTTGCTTGGGATACAATTGTCTGCTACATGTAATGTAATGCAAATGCCATTGGTATCGTATGCTTTCAGCAAGTTGTAGCTATATTATGGTGTTGACACTGGTATGCTTTCAGCCAATTGTAGGCTATATTATGGTGTTGACACTGGTATGCTTTCAGCCAATTGTAGGCTATATTATTGTAATGACACTGCTATGTGTAACGGAGGCTAACTAGCACAGAGTTGGCGTGGAACGTTGGTAAACCTCCCTCCGATAGCCTCATACAGTCTCGTGCCGTTGGGCCAAGAGACTAGTCTCTTGGCCCAGCGGTATCGTACTGTGTCTCCCATTGCCGAACCGTTGTAGTTGACGAGGTCGCACGTTCGATCCCCGAGGGGGGTGAACAGGTGCAAGATGACCTCCGTCACAGTGGTGCCGTATGACCCGGGATGGGAGTGAGGTTTAAGGGGGAGAGTGTAACGGAGGCTAACTAGCACAGAGTTGGCGTGGAACGTTGGTAAACCTCCCTCCGATAGCCTCATACAGTCTCGTGCCGTTGGGCCGAGAGACTAGTCTCTTGGCCCAGCGGTATCGTACTGTGTCTCCCATTGCCGAACCGTTGTAGTTGACGAGGTCGCACGTTCGATCCCCGAGGGGGGTGAACAGGTGCAAGATGACCTCCGTCACATATGCTTTCAGCAAGTTGTAGCTATATTATGGTGTTGACACTGGTATGCTTTCAGCCAATTGTAGGCTATATTATTGTAATGACACTGCTATGCTTCAGCAAATTGTAGGCTATATTATTGTAATGACACTGGTATGCTTTCAGCTAATTGTAGTTATATTATGGTATTGGCACTATGTAGGCTACTGTTTGTTACACACATCAGTGGTAACTTTGTTTCTTTAGGTATCCCTATTTTGGACAACAGGATCATCTGATGTTGAGTAGGGGGAGGTATAGAGATTAGTTACCGCCAAGGAAATTGCTTGTTAGAACGTTTAACTATTACACCATATATTTTTTCAAGTCTTTCTGCTTTGTTACAACCATCTCATGTCGATTGTCGATTTCATGTCGATTTCATTACTGTTCAGAGACAGTGCATTGAAAGGAAATTAAACTACAAATGCACTCTAATGGCACTGGTGACAGCAGTGGTTCCCAACTTTGTTTCTTTAGGGATCCCTATTTTGGACAACAGGATCATCTGATGTTGAGTAGGGGGAGGTATAGAGCTTAGTTACTGCCAAGGAAATTGTTTTTTCTGTCGTGTTGGTCTGTCTGTCTGTCTGTCTGTCTGTCTGTCTGTCTGTCTGTCTGTCCGTTGAATACCTCAAAAAGTCATGAACGCAGTAGCCTATTTCATTGTGTTGTTCATGGTATTACAGTTTATCTAGTGTATATATTAATGTAGAGTTTACTTCATATTTCATGGTGTTGTTCATGGCATTGCAGTGTATCTACAGTACATCGTAATGTGTAGAGTTTACTTCATATTTCATGGTGTTGTTCATGGTATTGCAGCGTGATGGAATGGCCAGAGTGATGGCCAGTGGTCAGACGTGTTTCTGTGTCCAGTAAAGACCTTGGATCTCCTCTTCAAATGGAGCCAACTGAAGCAATGTAAGTGTATGTGTACTGTTACTGACCATGGCCACACCATCCTATGTACTCCACCCAAAGATTTTGGCTCCGCACATCGTCTGGCGAAAGCCTCCACGCTCGGTTCACTCACTGTTTAGCCAATCAGCAAACAGTTGAGAGTGACGACGCAGAACTCATCCGCGAAGTCTGTTACTGATTGGTTAAGGTAACAATATTCACACTTTTGTTTTGTTATTTGTATGCTTTTGCGATGCTATATCGTAACAGTAATGCTAATAAAGCACAATATGGGCTTTAATTAGAATTCGGAAATCCAATGAGTTTAAATGCAGGGTAAGATCAGACAATTTCCTACCCTCCACAGACATGGATTCCTCATGGCTTTTGCCGGACTGTTTGACAGAGTCAACAGTCGCTCTCGCCCAGGCTAACTGTTAATGACCACTTACCAGTAGCCTTGTTAAGTCCTTTTTCCCCCAAGCTGTTAGTATTTTGTTAATATTACAAATGCTTAGCATCACAAACTTTTGCCGACCGGCCTTGTTACTGCTCTCTCGTGAAGTGAGAGAACAGCAACACGGCATGTCTTTTGTATGAGACCAATTAGGGTCAACCAGAATGACCTACACCTGGAGCCTGCAGCATGGCACCACGCTACTCAGCGTAGTTAGGAGCGGTGCAGACGGCTGTCAATCAAGCGGGCCCGTGCCCAGGCTCCGCCTGACGCAACACATATCATACTTTGTATATGCAGTATCTCGTATAAAGTTTATTATATTATATTATATTACATACTATGTATTATATCATATATGAAGTATCTTGCATGATGTCTGTTATATACGTATATTATGTATCATATCACATATGAAGTATCTTGTATGACATAGATTTATATGTATCATATTATACTATATGAAGTATCTCTTATGAAGAGTGTGTTATTGTGTCTTTGTGTTCCAGTCCAGAGTCCTTCGGGCCTTCAGGGTCTCCAGAGTTCAGCCATGTGTCGGTCAAGAGCCTCAGGTCCAAGTTTGAGTCCCAACAACTTAGCAGCGTACACACACAGCCTGGCCCAAAGTAAGATATCACTACATGCTTATCATCACATCTTAATACAGTATATATTTATTCATCACAGCCTGGCCCGAAGTAAGATATCACTACATGCTAATTACATCTTAATACAGTATAGAGTATATACAGTGATGCCAGTTAGTATTGGCACCCTTGAAGTTTAAGCACATTATGGGAAATATCTGCAGACAACAAATATTAAGGTCAATCATGATTTTTCTATAGATAGCTTGTGGTTGATACTACATGTAAAAATGATCAACAGCAATGAATACTAAACTACGAGAGGGAGAAAATTGAAGAAGGTAAAGCTCCTAATCACTGGTATTGGCACCCTTTACTGGATACCATTGTGGAAACCTAATTTGACTCAAATATGGTAGATAACAAATGGGAATCACCTTTGACAAATTGATTTTGCCCATAGAACATGAATTAGGCAAGGATTTTTTTTATATTTGTGTTTTAAATAGCCACCTGTTACATCTTGTGTGTCTTTGACAAATGTGAAGACAGAGGGGCTGCCTGAGGACACCAGAAATACAATAATTTGCAAAAACAAGACCTCCAAATAATAAAAGGTAATCTCAAAAGACGCTAGTAAACCATTTCCAACACTGTGTTGTGTTATTCAGAAATCTCCCAAACAGGGAGCTGTAAAGAACATCCTTGGATGTGGGGTTAAGGGAAGAAATTAGTCTGTGGAAGTCTGTAGAATTCGGTGCAAATAATGACAAACACAGGACCTGCAGACCTGAAGGTCAACTTTGAACTGTTTTGGGAAGATCTTTCAGTAAGCATCACAAGCTAAACACTACACAAAGTATTGGTTTTGGGTTGGAGGCAAAGGCAGACCACATTGCTTCATGAAAGTCATAAAAGGGAACACCTGGAGTCTGTATAAGAGAATACAGGGAAAGCACAGCCCTTTTATGAATGTTCTAAGGTCAGATGAAGCAACAGCTTTTCATTGATGCACACAAACAGCATGTTTGCATATTATGCGAGAAAGTCTTTGAGGAAAAGGACACCCTACCAAAAATCAAGCATGGTGTCAGATCTATAATATTATGTCACCCCATTGATGCATTAGGTATCGGAGGCTTTGATCATATCACAGGTATCATGACAGGCATCACAGGTGTCATCATTTACAGGAAAATGTGTAACCATGTGCAAAAACTTTTGGTTTGAGGTGAAGATCATGTTCACTCCAGCAAGACAAAAACCCAAAGCACACATCCAAATGCACAATCCAAAATGCCACTAGAGAAGTGCAAGAAGCTCGTAGATGAAAACCAAAACCTTTGGAGGCTGCTTTTGCTGTCTAATGGTGTGAGACCAATCTGTTAACCCTATCCAGACCGGGCTTTTTTGGCATTCCTGGGACCGGGGGGGGGCTCTTTTGACCCCCCCCCCTCATAGCTTAGGAACCGAATGGCGTATGACCACCAAACTTGGAGGAGATGATCTTCAGACAGAAATCTCTGATTGACATAAGTTTGGTGTCATTATTGGGTATTATGACGTCATTATGACATCATTTCCTGCTTTTATTGCCTAAATTGTCACCGTGATGTATATTCCATCTAACTTGGGTAATGCACATCAATTTTAGTAATTATGTGCATCAGAGCACTTCAAATGTTCACAAGGGTTTCTGATGCTAATGAAAATTTTTAAAAATGTGAAATTACTTGACAAAATCACGTCATAGATATGGCAAAGCGGCTTCGGTTTCTTATAACATTGCCGCACGCAGTCAGCCCTCAACAACAGGATACATTATTACCAAATTTGCAGGATATGATCTACATAAGACACACAAGCAATGAGAAATAAAAAGAAGAAATAAAATTGAGGTGAAATGTGCATCGGTAAAGATAAAAGCCGCTATTTGATTTTAAATGTGATGACGTCATCAAATTAGCATAAATTAGCATAAATTAGCATCATTATTGATAATTAATTAAGCTAATATTATATTAGATCATGTTATGCTAATGTAATGGAATAACTATACTATAAGTAGTATGTAATAAGGAGGGTACACTGATGAGACTTAGATCAGTGATTTTTGGTCAGGCGTACCTGTCAGAAAACCGTTGCCATGGCAACAACAAAAATGATAAACATAATCTTTTGGTATCACATTGTAGCCAACTTCATTTTAGGAAAAGTCACCAAGTTTCGTAGTCATAGGTTAAGTCATTCAGGAGTTATACGACATCAAAGTTGGTGCGGGCACTTTTAGCCCCCCCCCCTGGATAGGGTTAAGGAGGGGTGCCAATATCCATGGGCATGCCCTTTTTCATGTTTTTGCTTGAAATTAAAAAATGCATTTGGAAGAAAAATACTTTGCTATTCTAAATATCTTTGGACCTTCCATCAAAAGATCCTGCTGGTAAAACTTGTTTATATTTCCATTTATTTCTGGATATATTGCACATTTTGTACATACAATTAAGAGGTGCCAATACTAAGTGGTGGCGCTGTAGGTATCATTATTGATGACCATCTATCATTCTCTGACCACGTAGCCTCAGTTTCCCAGTCGTGTCGCTTCTCAATGTTCAATATACAGTTGAGGACGATATTATTAGCCCCCCTCCTGAAATTAGACATATCTCTTCATTGATCATTGAGAATGATCATTATTAATAAATGTATGTTATTCTGGAAATGAATACACCATGGAGATAGTATCCAATAAGTTAAATTTGGACTTTTCCATTTTCACAATGAGTTTAAACAAAAAAGTGTAAAAATGGCAAGGACAAAATTATCAGCCCCCTTATCATTAATAGTCAATACAGTGCCATTTATGAACAAAAATTGACACCAGGCACTTTGATTAGTTGTTAACTATGTTGGCACATGTCCTACCAGGGATTTTGGGCCATTTTTTTCATTGCAAATACTTAAGCTGGTCCAAATTGCATGGATGTTGAAGATGGACATTCATTTTCAGAACTCTTCAAATACTATCTAAAGGATTGAGGTCTGAACCACTCCATGACCATGGTTTTAGTATCCTTGAAGAACATTTGAACTATTTTGAATGTAAGTTTTGGGTTATTATCTTATTGAAAGATCCAGTGAAGATCTTAGCTCCCTCTATGAGCATATTTTTGCATGGTCACTTTCCACATTGTATCATAATTTTCAGTTTTTATGGTGCCGTACACCCAAACAAGGTTTCCTGTGGCTGAGGCTGCCACAGAATGATGCATCCACCATTTAATTTAATTGTGGAAACCATCTTATAACAATTCAAGGCCTATCCCTTTCTTCACCTGACAGACGCAGAATCCATGCATCAAAGCAGGTGCAATTGAATATCATCAGATGAAAGCAGAGACGTTCAAAACTCATTTTTGACTTTCAAATGTTCACACACTGTAACAAATAGCTGTTTATTTACGGCAATTCTGCAACAGCATTCTACTGTTTTTCGAAAAAACAGACAACTACTGTGAAAATATTACATTGAGTCACATATTGAGCATAAACAGTAAGTACTGCACAATAGCAGTATTCGCCGTTGTGGAAAAAACTAGAGATGCACCGGATCCTGATTTTTAGGATCCTGCCGGATACCAGATCCACTGAATAAGATCCTGCCGGATCCGGAACCGGATACCGGATCCTACAAAAGGGTTGAAACATATAGTCTACTTGCACACGAGGGCCCTTTTTATTACGTTGGCGCAAACTATTTTTTAGACTCGTTGGCTTATTGCCACACTGCCTGCAATAGCCGCTTCCAAAGGGATTTCACTCCATGCAGTGATTGGGGTTGTGAAAGACTGAAAAGCCTAGGCTAGACATGCACCAGACCCTGATTTTTAGGTAACATGCCGGATACCGGATCCACTGCTTAAGATCTTGCCGGACCCGGAACCGGAACCGGATCCGGTGCATCTCTAGAAAATAACAAGTTATTTTAGGCAGCACCATTGAAACCCATTCATCCTCTAATTGTCCGTGATCACCATCAAACTTCAATACCACCTGAAGAACTGAAGTCATTCTGACTGGTTAAAGATTATCTGATACTATCAAGCATGATGAAACAATTTCTAAGGAAACTACTTAAAAAGTGCTTGATGCAGCAAAGTGTGAGTAGCACATGCATTTTGATAGTGATGAAAGTGTGAATGGCTGAAACATTTTAAGAACTTGTAACACTCTTGCAACAAGCAGCCCCATCTAAACCAATCTGCTAATCAGTGCCTGGCCTCACCTGAGTAGGGCTGTTATGCCATTATTCAATTACGGGCGTCACCTGCCAAGGGCCTGATGACTCTGGTCACATGGTACCCTTGCACCTGTATATAAATCTGGACTATCAACACTTCAGTTGCTTGCCTGCCTGCTGGCTGGCCTGCATGGCACAGCATAGCACTTGTTTGCCTACAAGCTTGCCTACAAGCTTGCTTACATGCTTGCACACTTTCCTCTTTGTGAAAGCTTGCTGTATGTGGCATCATTTGTGGCATTGTTGCATATAATGTGCCTGCTGCAAATTAGGCATTGCTTTGAGAGCTAGCTTGTAGTGCTGCTTGTTTGCTGTGCTACTTGGTGCAAAATATTTTTTTAAAGACTGACCAATGCTATATTCATTGGCTCATCAAGAGATACAGTAAAAAGCCCACCTTGCACACTATCATTGTAACATAGCACTGCGTACTCTGAAATTTTATTCATGCCCACACTTTCAAAGGACCACCGCAAACCATTTTCTCAATACAGCATTGCGCCATAGTATCATGCTCAAGACACTCCAGTCATGGTGGTGTACGATGGGAGGGTGGGGTGGTAACATGGCCAGGGTACCACAGTTATGGAGAATGATGGGTGGGGTGGGATGTTGCCATGGCCATATTCATGAATACAACTATGACCCAGTATTTGCCTGTCATCACACAGTACAATTCAACTTTTTAACTGAAATGTACTGTTACTTTTCTGTAGAGTACTGTTATTTAACAGTTCAATTGCTGCTGAAAAAATGTTATATACTGTGATACATTAAACAGCAATGAGCTGTATTTGATTTTTGGTGTGAAATAACAGTAGAATTACAGGTAAATATAATTGCCAGTAACTGCCGTTATTTTGCAGGGAAATTTTCTTAGAGTGCAGGTAAAGCTCAATAACACTCTGATATGCACTGCCTTTAGTAAAGGGGTTGTTCTGTGATGATGGCCCCAAAGCCCAATATGATGACAAGCCCTAACAACTGTCTTTCTTGGGGGGGGGGGGCAGGTCAGTAACAATCATCTAGGCAGGTGTCCAATGCTTCTTTGGTCTAATGAGGCTAAGTAGTTTCCACAGTTACACATAGTGGTGGGGCATCAAGTTTAGTGTGCTATTCAGCCTCAGACACAGGGAGTCTGGGTCTGAATCTGGATTGCTGGGTCTTCCAACAACATTGTAACCCAAAGCATACATTTAGATTAGTTCAGAGGTTGTTCAAGGACACTAAAACCATCATATTGGAATCATCCGCTCATAGTCCAGTCCTCAATCCCACTGAGAGTCTGTGGTTAATGTCTATGCTCAGCATCCATGCGATTTGGACCAGCTAGAACACTTTGCAGTGAAGAAATGGGCCAAAATCCCTAGTGGGGCATGTGCCAACCTAGGTAGCAACTTATCAGAGCCTGTTGTCAGTTTTGGTTCATAAATGGCGCCATATTGACTATTAATGATCAGGGGGCTAATAATTTTGTCCTTGTCATTTTTGCCCTTTTTTGTTTAAACTCATCGTAACAATAGAAAAATCCAAATTCAACTCATTGAACATTATCGCCATCAGTTTATTTGTTTCCAGAATAACAGAAACGGTTAATAATGGTCATTCTTACTGAGAAATCAAGAGAAATGTCTAATTTCAGGAGGGGGGCTAATAATATCGTCCTCAACTGTACATACAATCAGACCGTACCTGACCTAAATGATTCAACTTCTGGTATTGTCCATCTGACATGAACTACCGCAAATCCCTCCTGACTGGTCTTCCAGCTTGTGCAATAAGACCTTTGCAAGTGTCACTTTTTGTCTCTTTTTCATGCTCAAATTAAATACAAGGCCCTGACCTGTGCCTACAAAGCTACAACAGGCCCTGATCTTACTTATCTGAAAGCTATGCTAAAGCCCTATGTTCCTTTCAGGACACTGTCTTATACCAGTAGCAACTGTTTCACCTTGCCCTCTACTTGCATTAGTAGTGGCTCCTGTCTGTTCAGTTCAGCTGACGCTAAAGCAAATGTGTTCATCTTGCTGTCCTTTGATCACAGGACAGGTTCCAGTAATCCATATCCATAGTTTGTTTTCCTCTTATGAGACCATGATAAACTAACCAAAGATGGGAAACATACTGTGATAGTATCGCAATGGTAGTTTCACTCAACTCTGTATCTGTTGAAGCATCTTCGGGATAAAATCTTTGCCCAAGAAAACATTGTTTTGATTGTGATGGTCAGGGTTTATAATCTACTTCATAACCATGGAGGAATACGGGAGGTCAAGCTATCTCGTGTGTGTTATGATGCAGTAAAAAGAATGGCAGTGTTCCGTTAAGTTCTTTGGGGTTCTTTGAGGGTCGTCTTTGGTGGACAAAAAGTGCCTTTTAGAGCACTGGATTGTATGATTTTGACTCATGTGAATTAAATATAGGGTGTACTCCATTGTTATTGTTTTGTGAAATCTTCTTTTGTGTTGTTCCCCAGACCTCAGCAGCCGAGGCCAGTGTCTCCAGAGCCCAGCTGTGTGTCCATGAAGAGTGACGTGTCTATGGGACACTTTCCTAACTTCAGCAGTGGACCTCCACAGTCTCACCCAAAGTAAGATGTCAGCAACTAACTATTCCATGATATGAATGTGTGTGTGTGTGTGTGTGTGTGTGTGTGTGTGTGTGTGTGTGTGTGTGTGTGTGTGTGTGTGTGTGTGTGGTGTGTGTGTGTGTGTGTGTGTGTGTGTGTGTGTGTGTGTGTGTGTGAGATAGATAGATAGATAGATAGATAGATAGATAGATAGATAGATAGATAGATAGATAGATAGATAGATAGATAGATAGATAGATAGATAGATAGATAGATAGATAGATAGATAGATAGATAGATAGATAGATAGATAGATAGATAGATAGATAGATAGATAGACAGACAGACAGACAGACAGACAGACAGATAGATAGATAGATAGATAGATAGATAGATAGATAGATAGATAGATAGATAGATAGATAGATAGATAGATAGATAGATAGATAGATAGATAGATAGATAGATAGATAGATGGGCCTCACTCAAATGGCACTGCTGGTGATCTGTTATTTAAAAAAAACTCATTAATACACATTGAGACAGTGACGATCAGATCAGATTCATAATTTGCTTTCACGAAAGGAGAAAGATTAAGAAGCTTTGGGACAACATGTTCCTCGCATGGCATATTTGGTCTCTCTGTCTCCCTTGGAGGCTGCCTTAAATGGGACACACACCAAAGAAGAATGAACACACAAGGTCATAGTTCAGCTAAGTGGTAACTCTGGATAGATGTCTCCTCCTTGTACAGATGTCACTCTGGCACGAGCTCACACAAAACCACCTACAATCAGAAACACAGAATGAAAACCAAAGTCCCAAGTACAGGTTACAATTATTATTACATTATACCAGTCAAAGATTTGGACTGCCATGATATCAAACTCAACGTGGCCTCTGCTACTGTTGCCTAAAATATGGTCACAAGAAACCTAGGTGTCATTATTGATGACCTTTTATCATTCTCTGACCACATAGCGTCAGTTTCACAATCATGTCGCTTCTCACTCTTCAATATACATAAAATCAAACTGTACCTGACCTAAATGACTCAACTTCTAGTATTGTCCATCTGACATGAACTACAGCAACTCCCTCCTGACTGGTCTTCCAGTTTGTGCAATAAGACCTTTGCAAATTTGACTTTTTGTCTCTTTTTCATGCTCAAATTAAATACAAGGCCCTGACCTTTGCCTACAAAGCTACATCAGGCTCTGATCTGGCTCACCTGAAAGCTATGCTGAAGCCCTATGTTCCTTTGAAGACATTGTCTTATTCCAGTAGCAACCATTTCACCTTGCCCTCTACTTGCATTAGTAGTGGCTCCTGTCTGTTCAGTTCAGCTGACGCTAAAGCAAATATGTTCATCTTGGTGTCCTTTGATCACAGGACATGGTTCCAGAAACCCATATCCATAGTTTGTTTTCCTCTTATGAGACCATGATCAACCAACCAAAGATGGGAAACATACTGTGATAGAATCACAATGGTAGTCTTACTCAACAGCATAGCTGATGAAGTATCTTTGAGATAAAATCTTTGGCCAAGAAAACATTGTTTTGATTGTGATGGTCAGGGTTTATAATCTATTTTAAAAATCTATGATGGAAAACGGGAGGTCAAGCAAGTCCTCTGAGTTATGATGCAGTAATAAGAATGGCAGTGTTCCGTTAAGTTCTTTGGGGTTCTTTGAGGGTCGTCTTTGGTGGACAAAAAGTGCCTTTTAGAGCACTGGATTGTATGATTTTGACTCATGTGAATTAAATATAGGGTGTACTCCATTCTTTATTATTTTGTTGAATCTTCTTTTGCGTTGTTCCCCAGACCTCACCAGCCCAGGTCAGTGTCTCCAGTGTCCAGCTGTGTGTCCATGAAGAGTGACTGGTCTATGGAAGAGGGTCCTAACTTCAGCAGTGGACCCCCACAGTCACACCCAAAGTAAGATTTCAGCAACTAACTATTCCATGATGTGAATGTGTGTGTATGTGTGTGTGTGTGTGTGTGTGTGTGTGTGTGTGTGTGTGTGTGTGTGTGTGTGTGTGTGTGTGTGTGTGTGTGTGTGTGTGTGTGTGTGTGTGCGTGTGTGAGAGATAGATAGATAGATAGATAGATAGATAGATAGATAGATAGATAGATAGATAGATAGATAGATAGATAGATAGATAGATAGATAGATAGATAGATAGATAGATAGATAGATAGATAGATAGATAGATAGATAGATAGATAGATAGATAGATAGATAGATAGATAGATAGATAGATAGATAGATAGATAGACAGATAGATAGATAGATAGATGGGCCTCACTCAAATGGCACTGCTGGTGATCTGTTATAAAAAAAAACCTCATTAATACACATTGAGACAGTGACGATCAGATCAGATTCATAATTTGCTTTCACGAAAGGAGAAAGATTAAGAAGCTTTGGGACAACATGTTCCTCGCATGGCATATTTGGTCTCTCTGTCTCCCTTGGAGGCTGCCTTAAATGGGACACACACCAAAGAAGAATGAACACACAAGGTCATAGTTCAGCTAAGTGGTAACTCTGGATAGATGTCTCCTCCTTGTACAGATGTCACTCTGGCACAAGCTCACACAAAAACACCTACAACCAGAAACACAGAAAGAAAACCGAAGTCCCAACTACAGATTATAATTATTATTACATGATACCAGTCAAAGATTTAGACTGCCATGATATCAAACTCAATATGGGCTCTGCTACTGTTGCCTTAAATAAGGCCACAAGAAACCTAGGTTTGATTATTGATGACCATCTATCATTCTCTGACCACGTAGCCTCAGTTTCCCAGTCGTGTCGCTTCTCACTCTTCAATATACATAAAATCAAACTGTACCTGACCTAAATGACTCAACTTCTAGTATTGTCCATCTGACATGAACTACAGCAAATCCCTCCTGACTGGTCTTCCAGCTTGTGCAATAAGACCTTTGCAAATTTGACTTTTTGTCTCTTTTTCATGCTCAAATTAAATACAAGGCCCTGACCTTTGCCTACAAAGCTACATCAGGCTCTGATCTGGCTCACCTGAAAGCTATGCTGAAGCCCTATGTTCCTTTGAAGACATTGTCTTATTCCAGTAGCAACCATTTCACCTTGCCCTCTACTTGCATTAGTAGTGGCTCCTGTCTGTTCAGTTCAGCTGACGCTAAAGCAAATATGTTCATCTTGGTGTCCTTTGATCACAGGACATGGTTCCAGAAACCCATATCCATAGTTTGTTTTCCTCTTATGAGACCATGATCAACCAACCAAAGATGGGAAACATACTGTGATAGTATCGCAATGGTAGTTTCACTCAACTCTGTAGCTGTTGAAGCATATTCGGGATAAAACGTTTGGCCAAGAAAACATTGTTTTGATTGTGATGGTCAGGGTTTATAATCTATTTCATAACCATGGAGGAATACGGGAGGTCAAGCTATCTCGTGTGTGTGTTATGATGCAGTAATAAGAATGACAGTGCCCCGTGTGGTTCTTTAGGGTTCCTTGAGGGTCATATTTGGTGGACAAAAAGTGCCTTTTAGAGCACTGGATTGTATGATTTTGACTCATGTGAATTAAATATAGGGTGTACTCCATTGTTATTGTTTTGTTAAATCTTCTTTTGTGTTGTTCCCTAGACCTCACCAGCCCAGGCCCATGTCTCCAGTGCCCAGCTGTGTGTCCATGAAGAGTGACAGGTCTATGGGACAGGGTCCTGACTTCAGCAGTGGACCTCCACAGTCTCACCCAAAGTAAGATGTCAGCAACTAACTATTCCATGATATGAATGTGTGTGTGTGTGTGTGTGTGTGTGTGTGTGTGTGTGTGTGTGTGTGTGTGTGTGTGTGTGTGTGTGTGTGTGTGTGTGTGTGTGTGTGTGTGTGTGTGTGTGTGTGTGTGTGTGTGTGTGTGTGTGTGTGAGAGATAGATAGATAGATAGATAGATAGATAGATAGATAGATAGATAGATAGATAGATAGATAGATAGATAGATAGATAGATAGATAGATAGATAGATAGATAGATAGATAGATAGATAGATAGACAGATAGACAGATAGACAGATAGATAGATAGATAGATAGATAGATAGATAGATAGATGGGCCTCACTCAAATGGCACTGCTGGTGATCTGTTATAAAAAAAAAAACTCATTAATACACATTGAGACAGTGACGATCAGATCAGATTCATAATTTGCTTTCACGAAAGGAGAAAGATTAAGAAACTTTGGGACAACATGTTCCTCGCATGGCATATTTGGTCTCTCTGTCTCCCTTGGAGGCTGCCTTAAATGGGACACACACCAAAGAAGAATGAACACACAAGGTCATAGTTCAGCTAAGTGGTAACTCTGGATAGATGTCTCCTCCTTGTACAGATGTCACTCTGGCACAAGCTCACACAAAAACACCTACAACCAGAAACACAGAAAGAAAACCGAAGTCCCAACTACAGATTATAATTATTATTACATGATACCAGTCAAAGATTTAGACTGCCATGATATCAAACTCAATATGGGCTCTGCTACTGTTGCCTTAAATAAGGCCACAAGAAACCTAGGTTTGATTATTGATGACCATCTATCATTCTCTGACCACGTAGCCTCAGTTTCCCAGTCGTGTCGCTTCTCACTCTTCAATATACATAAAATCAAACTGTACCTGACCTAAATGACTCAACTTCTAGTATTGTCCATCTGACATGAACTATCGCAAATCCCTCCTGACTGGTCTTCCAGCTTGTGCAATAAGACCTTTGCAAATGTCACTTTTTGTCTCTTTTTCATGCTCAAATTAAATACAAGGCCCTGACCTTTGCCTACAAAGCTACATCAGGCTCTGATCTGGCTCACCTGAAAGCTATGCTGAAGCCCTATGTTCCTTTGGGGACATTGTCTTATTCCAGTAGCAACCATTTCACCTTGCCCTCTACTTGCATTAGTAGTGGCTCCTGTCTGTTCAGTTCAGCTGACGCTAAAGCAAATATGTTCATCTTGGTGTCCTTTGATCACAGGACATGGTTCCAGAAACCCATATCCATAGTTTGTTTTCCTCTTATGAGACCATGATCAACCAACCAAAGATGGGAAACATACTGTGATAGTATCACAATGGTAGTTTCACTCAACTCTGTAGCTGTTGAAGCATATTCGGGATAAAACGTTTGGCCAAGAAAACATTGTTTTGATTGTGATGGTCAGGGTTTATAATCTATTTCATAACCATGGAGGAATACGGGAGGTCAAGCTATCTCGTGTGTGTTATGATGCACTAATAAGTATGACAGTGCCCCGTGTGGTTCTTTGGGGTTCTTTGAGGGTCGTCTTTGGTGGACAAAAAGTGCCTTTTAGAGCACTGGATTGTATGATTTTGACTCATGTGAATTAAATATAGGGTGTACTCCATTCTTTATTATTTTGTTGAATCTTCTTTTGCGTTGTTCCCCAGACCTCACCGGCCCAGGCCAGTGTCTCCAGTGCCCAGCTGTGTGTCCATGAAGAGTGACCAGTCCATGGATCCCCTTCCTAACTTCAGCAGTGGACCTCCACAGTCTGACCCAAAGTAAGATGTCAGCAACTAGATACTCCACGATATGAATGTGTGTGTGTGTGTGTGTGTGTGTGTGATAGATAGATAGATAGATAGATAGATAGATAGATAGATAGATAGATAGATAGATAGATAGATAGATAGATAGATAGATAGATAGATAGATAGATAGATAGATAGATAGATAGATAGATAGATAGATAGATAGATAGATAGATAGATAGATAGATAGATAGATGACCACATAGCCTCAGTTTTCAAGTCGTGTCGCTCCTTAAAGTGGAAATGAAGCACTGACAACTATTATCATTTTTTGGCGGCTTATTTATTTTCATAAACGAATGGATGTTCGTTGAACTGCACTTTTAAGTAGTTTTGCTGAAAAATGACATGTTATTACCGAGTTTCGCCACAAGGGCGCAGCCATGTTCGCCGCCTACGTAACGCGAATGGTAGAACTTGGTGGCTAATGTAGCCTTCCATTCACTTAACGTTAGCGTGTGCTAACTACCGCGCTAACTGACTCTAATCATGGCAGTAAAATTGAAGAAGGACGAGGGGTTCATTTTACATTGTCCCTGGGTTTTCTATGTTATATACCTACTATCAGATGAAAGAGAAATGCCAAGTGTCATTATCACTTTGTGTCAAAAAGCCTTTGCTACGAGCATGGTGGGATAGCTGCAGCCATCCACCCATTGGATCCACCATAGGACAGGAGTCAGGACTGGGGCTGCTCGATCTCATAGGTTTGTAGTGACAGACCGTCACCAATAACGTCTTTTTCCTGCATTGTTGGACGCTAATCTGAAAGCCCATGTCTTTAAGTTGGCTATGTGGTTCAATTCAGTAATAGAAAATAACTTGCAAAATTGGCGGAAGTTTGGAAAGCTTTGTGAAGGGAAGGGACGCAGCCTGTGTGTGTGGCTATCCCATCCCCTCTCTCATCTTGCTCTCGGAGTTGGAGGAGCTTTGGGGATTTGAAGTTGATGCCACGGGAAATGACACGTTAAACTATCATGGCCTACATTAAGTTATGGCATGCTTAAAGTAGCTTTATCTATTGTAGTAAACTATTATGTTATTGAAGTCGCGGATGCATCCTCAAACTGGCTGGAATAGCGTTGTTGCCTTGGATTATTGTTGACTGGATAACACCGATAAACGTGGACACGGAGATGTCAAAGTAGCCTAATTCAGGTGCTTGGAAAATGTTGGCGAAATCATCGGAAAATGAAGGTAGGGAACTGCAACATTGCACGGCATCGCACGATTATGAGTAGTGATCATGTTGGCTCATACCAAAATGTGTTAGCGACTTGTCACCTTAGCAAAAAAAAAGCTGCTTGTTTACCTGTGGTTCATGTGATGGGATGTCTTGTCTGCCTTCATGCCTCATATTTG
This sequence comes from Engraulis encrasicolus, assembly GCF_034702125.1. NCBI lineage: Eukaryota > Metazoa > Chordata > Actinopteri > Clupeiformes > Engraulidae > Engraulis > Engraulis encrasicolus. The sequence goes on along the minus strand of NW_026945654.1, from coordinate 347,561 downwards.
TTCTGTCCCACCCAAACACGTATTCTTGCTTCATTTGGGTTAAGCAAATAAGCTCATAATCAGCCACGCAAGTCCCAAATGTTTAATTCACTACTCTACTATCATAACAGCATTAGAATAGGAGACTACCATTCGCGTGACGTCACCCGCTGTTGGCTGGAAACGTTAACAGAAACGTTACGTGTTTGTGCTTTATTTTTTTTATTAACGGCTTAAATTTCAGACTTCAAAAAAATATATATATGCTGGCTTATTTTACTGGTGTTATAGACCCCTATATTAGGTCACTGCTTCATTTCCACTTTAACGTTCAATATACATAAAATCAAACTGTACCTGACCTAAATGACTCAACTTCTAGTATTGTCCATCTGACATGAACTACTGTACCTCAACTCCATCCTGACTGGTCTTCCAGCTTGTGCAATAAGACCTTTGCAAATGCCACTGCATGTCACTCCTCTTTTTCATGCCCAAATTGAATACAAGGTCCTGACACTTGCCTACAAAGCTACAACAGGCCCTACTCTGGTTTACCTGAATATGCTAAAGCCCCATGTTCCTTTCAGGACATTGTCTTCCTCCAGTGCCAACCATTTCACCTTGCCCTCTACTTACACAAGTAGTGGCTCCTGTCTGTTCAGTTCAGCTGCTGAAAGACCCAAAACACCTATTGACACCATCACAGATGATGTGACCTGACAAAGGGCACATGGATATTACCATAGCAGTAGTGTCTTTACCCACCCTAACAACACTCCAACCAAACAGGGACGGGTTTCTCGAATCCGAACAAAAATTAGCCTTCAGACCAAGTAAGTCTGAACGAAGTCCAACACAACAACTAACCAACAACTATAATTTCTCGAAATCCTCAGACCAAAGTAGTCCGATGTAGGTACGATGTAAGTCCGGTGAAATTCCAACCAAGTAAGTTCAATCGCACCATGAAGTTTTCGGAAATGCTCAGAGTGTCTCGCTTCAGCTCGTGTGCATTTGTCGCAGAGCAGTAATGCCACCACAGTGCCTGTCAAATTCAGTAATTACATCTCTATCAAGTCCACACATCTTTGTCAACACAATCATGTCCCCAAATTCCCCCATCTTTAACAGCAGTTACAAAATGTGACATTACGTACATTTCACCATATATTATTTTTACTTAGGTTTTGTATAAGCCAAATGTTTGTATTAATATTGTATAGCCTATCACTAATTTGGAAGCACAGTTGGTGGGTGAGTGGTTAGAATATTGGTATATTATTCACGTTTGCTGTTTCCTTTTTGTTGGCGTGAGTTCAATCCCCCGGTGAATAAAGTAGCCTAGCTTAACAACCACCCATCACATCTTTTTTTCCAGAACGGCAAGCAAAGTCATTCACGCTCATAGGCAACGCAACACTTTCAGCAGGTCATGACCACGCAGAGTGGACAGTAAATGCTGCTTGAAATGATAACTGAAATTACGCTCGAGATTTAATAAAACATATCAGGATGTTTATGATATTTTCCAGTCTGCATGTCTTTATGCATAACTTAAGCTAAGGTGGAACTCATTATTGCCGTTGTAGCCTACATAAAGACGCACAGGAAGGGATGGAAGGATGGATGTAGTATTAGTCCTATGGAAGGGGCCGTCAATGTCTGTAAACATGGCACAATCAAAGTCCTTCAACATCGGAAAAGACCTGTCAACACAATAGTATCCCCAAAATCCACCCCATTAAACGCAGTAACCAAATGACGATCTACACATCACTATCGCCATCGATGACTGAATAGTAATGGGCGGTGAATGGTAAGCGCGATGACTTGTAATCCTGGCTGCGTTTTGCAGTGTCTGTGACAAGATTCCGATTCCCTCAGTATGATACTGTACATTAAGCGCAGGTGCCTATATTCCTCTGCGCACTTGTTTATCCACCCTCTCTCTGTGTGCGTAAAGTGGCCGATCCACTCGTGCTGTTGTGGTCGCGTGTGGAGCTGTGGTATCCGAGAGCCACGCACGCAGTCACATTAAGGCCAAGTAACTAACTGCTTTTCACCTGCATTTTACAAAGACACAAAACGATGGCCCAATTTACACACAGAGAGAAAGAAGGACACAATGTTCTGACTGCACTACTGACGGACACTTCATGCGCCATGGACCAAGATGCTATTTGGAGTGTGCTCACTGCTGAAACAACATTTGTTTTAACAGTAGCATATTGGCCAGTTGCTTGTGACAGGCTTGTATTACAATACAGTAGTAGAATTGAAATGAAAAGAAGAACTAACGTGAAGAAGTGTCCAATTGGTGTCATCACGCTTGCCTTTCCAAAGTGCCTTTCCATTACGCACTATTCCAACAGGCAGTTTTGAACTTGTTGTAGCCTTCGATGTAGTTTTGAGTTCTTATAGACTAAGGCATTGCCTACAATCCAAGGAAAATGAGAAGGATCACTGCACACTGGTGACCTTTTTAAAATTAGTGAACAACGCTTTTCGCAATGGCAACTTACATGTAGCCTATTTCCATATAGCCTATGCAACAATAAAAATGCATAATCAAAATATACTATTAATTCCATCATGTATGGAGATATAGTAGGTGATGCTGCTTTTGGTGTGTGTGCGTTCAAATCCCGATGTTTATCAAACAGGGTTCTTTTATTTGCGCCGCTTTGATTGATCGGAGCTCGTGAAGCACGATTGTGGAACATGGAATTTCCAACTACCTTCCAACTTTTTTTCCAAATTGAACACTGTGTTTGGTGTGTTTATTTTCCAGCCCTGTTCTGTCCTATTTGTAACATGGCTAGACATTTGGTTTAGTATGGATCAGAGGCTTGTGCACTTGGTGGCAGTAATCAATCGATGTTGCTTGAACTCTACCTGAACCCGCCCCAAAACCTTGAGCATGTGTGACGTGTTTCCCAAAACAAAGGACAACTAGCTCACCCTGCTATTCGTTCCAAATCGACAGTAGTACTAACGGACAGTCCCTAATTCGTTTTCCAGCAACACCTGAGTCGTTTGCTTCAGCATCGGACGAACGACTAACTACATTACTTGTAAACATTGAGACTTTGTAAGTCGAAACGAAGTGTTCCAGAAACAGTTTTGTCACACCTGAGTCGTTAGTTGCTAAGTAAGTTAGCAACAAAGCTTTCGAGAAACCTAGCCCAGATCCTGAAAACATCTGTGATAATATTAATTCATTG
>NW_026945654.1:319355-329355 GCF_034702125.1 Engraulis encrasicolus | reverse complement strand
TGTGTGTGTGTGTGTGTGTGTGTGTGTGTGTGTGTGTGTGTGTGTGTGTGTGTGTGTGTGTGTGTGTGTGTTTGTGTGTGTGTGTGTGTGTGTGTGTGTGTGTGTGTGTGTTCTGATAGTGATACGTGACATGATCTCCTTTTCTCCTCCATCCTGCAGGTGGGATCTCTAGTCTAGCAGCTGAGCAGCAGTGAGGAGCCCTGAGATGACACCAGCACACACACACACACACACACACACACACACACACACACACACACACACACACACACACACACACACACACACACACACACACACACACACACACACACACACACACACACACACACACACACACACACACACCCTACTTCATTCCACAGCAGTAGTGTCAGTATTGTGTACGTATTGAACAGCTCTAAAGACATTTGTTAACTCTGTTAACACATTGAGTGCCAATAGAACCACACACACACACACACACACACACACACACACACACACACACTAGAGTCACAGCAAATTATGTGATTGGGCCACTGAAACATGTTACGGCTTGTTTGAAAGGTGAGACTTTAACCTCTTAGTGGGTGAAAAACGTTTGACTCTAGGTGCCTCCGTTGCCGACCTAGCCTAAGGCCTAAGGTGCTGTGGAGGCCATTTTTGTAGTTCAATAGCTGTGTCTTATAATGGGTTTTAATGGGAGTAAAGACTACACACTACACCGTTTGTCTCTAGGTGCCTCCGTTGCCGACCTAGCCTAAGGCCTAAGGTGCTGTGGAGGCCATTTTTGTAGTTCAATAGCTGTGTCTTTAAATGGGTTTCAATGGGAGAAAAGACTACACCCGTGGGCCAAATCCGGCCTGGGCATGGCAAACATTTGGCCCGCCATGAGGTCACAGCAACATTTTTCATTTCTGCTCCCCTGAAGAGTCCATTTGGGTAGTTTAATTTTTTCGTCGTCTTATTAATCATGCCTATGTTAACATTTAAATGGAAATGTTAATCATGTCTATGTAAACATTTAAAGGCAAATATTAATCATACCTATGTTAACATTTAAATTTAAATAAAAGTGAAAAGTGAAGTGAAAGCCCATTGGGAAACTCCAACTCCCATTGTCATTGTGGCACAGCACTCCACAGCACACAAGTGAACACTGCACACTGCACACAACGAAATTGCATTTATGCCTCACCCGTGCAAGGGGGCAGCCCTCAGTGGCGCCCCATGGGGAGCAGTGCGGTGGGACGGTACCATGCTCAGGGTACCTCAGTCATGGAGGAGGATGGGGGAGAGCACTGGTTGATTACTCCCCCCACCAACCTGGCGGGTCGGGAGTCGAACCGGCAACCTCTGGGATGCAAGTCTGACGCCCTAACCGCTCACCCATGACTGCCCATTTTATAAATTAAATATTGTTCATGCCTATGTTTGCATGTAAATTTTACATACTTCAAAAGAAAGAAGTCTACCACACACTTTCTTGACACTTTCTGGACTTCATGCTCGTTTATTTAAAGCGAACAACACGTTTCGCCTCAGAGCGTTATCAGGCTTTCTCTAAAATAAATGAGCATAAAGTCAAGAAAGTGTGCAGTAGACGTATTTCTTTTGAAGTATTGAACACTCCTGCGTTTACCTGCACCTGTGCATGGACCTTTGAACTGATGTAAATGGAAATATTAATCATGTCTATGTTAACATTCTGAATGCAATAATGGAGATTCTGAAACTTCATATGGATCAAATAAAGTACCGGCGTATTTAACAACACTCATTTGTATGTTGTTGTTATAACTCATCATATTGTTTGTGTGTGTGTGTGTGTGTGTGTGCACGTGCGTGCGTGCGTGTGTGTGTGTGTGTGTGTGTGGCTGAGATAAAATAGAGTATTTGTGAGTTAATTAAAATGAACTGAACCCTCAACATCCCATAATATCCCCATCAGTTGAGGCCCAAGGAGAGAGGGGGGCCCAGAATTGGGGGCCCAAGGAGAGGGGAGCGGGGGCAGAATTGGGGGCCCAAGGAGAGAGAGAGAGGGGGGGGGGGCAGAATTGGGGGCCCAAGGAGAGAGGGGGCCCAGAATCGGGTCCTCATTACATTGTATGTACTGACTGCATTAAAGTGTTTTGAAAAAGCAGAAACTGCATCAAGAGGACAAGTGGTGGGAAGTAAAGGTGAAGGGCGCCCCTTAGTGGCCACCTGAACAAAGTTCACGTGCAGTACTGATTTTGAACTAGTGCTGTATGCCGGTCGAGAGCTAATGAAACTGCATCAAGAGGGAAGTAAAGGTGAAGGGCGCCCCTTAGTGGCCAACTGAACAAAGTTCACGTGTGTGTGTGTGTGTGTGTTTGTGTCCTAGTCTCTGTGTGTGTGTGTGTGTGTGTGTGTGTGTGCTAGGCTGTGTGTGTGTGTGTGTGTGTGTGTGTGTGTGTGTATGTGTGTGTGTGTATGTGTGTGTGTGTGTGTGTGTGTGTGTGTGTGTGTGTGTGTGTGTGTGTGTGTGTGTGTGTGTGTGTGTGTGTGTGTGTGTGTGTGTGTGTGTGTGTGTGTGAGTGTGATCCTCCTAGTGTCCTAAAGTGGCATGGATAGCAGGTGACAACCTTACGTACGTCACACACACTCCTTATGAACCGATATCACTACTAATATGGAACAGTCTACCTTTCCATGTCCGCCAAAACCCCACACTACATTTATGGAACAGTCTACCTTTCCATGTCCGCCAAAACCCCACACTACTCATATGGAACAGTCTACCTTTCCATGTCCGCCAAAACCCCACACTACACTCCTTATGAACCGATATCACTACTAATATGGAACAGTCTACCTTTCCATGTCCGCCAAAACCCCACACTACTCATATGGAACAGTCTACCTTTCCATGTCCGCCAAAACCCCACACTACATTTATGGTGTAAGTACAACACTAGCACATGATTTCACATTGCTGTTACTGATTTAGGCTTTCGTTTGTCCTTAGTGCCGTCTCCCTTTTAAATTCACATCCCCACTGATTGATCTCTTGACCTGATCCCTGCCGTTGTTTATGGTATATTTTATTGTATGATGATGTTCTTATTTTATTTATTTTATTTATTCATGATGTGTTTTCATCTTTTTTTATAACCCTATTTATGGTCATTTTAACCTTTTACTGACCACTGCACTTTATGTCTGTCCTGTGGTATATGTTGTTGTTGCTGTCTATATGTGCTTATGACTTGCTGCACACCTAATCGCCCCTTTTGGGGACAATAAAGTTGAAACGTTGAAACGTTGAAAGTTGACATTGTTGTTACACCATTCACTACATAGTGCCTAATGAGGTAGATGGACTGTGTTGTTATTAACAAATACTAAAAACCCAACAAGAGCCCACCACAGACCGGATATAACCAGCGCAGAGTCAGCTGATCCCAAGACAAGTACACAGGTCTACTGGTTACTCAGATAAGTTACCTGTGTTGGAAGGAGACAAGTACACAGGTCTACTGGTTACTCAGATAAGTTACCTGTGTTGGAAGGAGACAAGTACACAGGTCTACTGGTTACTCAGATAAGTTACCTGTGTTGGAAGGAGACAAGTACACAGGTCTACTGGTTACTCAGATAAGTTACCTGTGTTGGAAGGAGACAAGTACACAGGTTTACTGGTTACTCAGATAAGTTGTTTGAAGAAGACTGTGTTTCTTTTACTTTTACTTTTGAGACTTGTGCATATGAAGAAACTCACACAAAATCTTTGAGATGACTTGATGGTACCTTACCAAGTGGCTCTGGCCCAGTCACCCTGCTTTACCACACAGCTGCCACTAGAGGGAGACACAGATCAAGAAAAGTTCCCTTGCTGAGAAGAGGAACCGGTTTCACTAATAAGATTTTAGAAGCATGTCCCCTCTTTTACCCACAGACAAGGAGGCCGAAGAAGACCAGACCAGAGACAGGGGAGAGAGAGAGAGAGAGAGATAGAGAGAGAGAGAGAGAGAGAGAGAGAGAGAGAGAGTGTGTGTGTGCTTGTGTGTGCTTGTGTGTGTGTGTGTGTGTGTGTGTGTGTGTGTGTGTGTGTGTGTGTGTGTGTGTGTGTGTGTGTGTGTGTGTGTGTGTGTGTGTGTGTGTGTGTGTGTGTGTGTGTGTGTGTGTGTGTGTGTGTGTGTGTGTGCACGTGCATGTTTATGTGCGCAGAGGCAGGTGATATGTGCGCAGACAGTGAGGGCAAAGGGGTTCGAAGAAGACCAGACCAGAGACAGGGGGGACAAAGGGGTCAGTTATCCTAGGCCCAGGGAGAGAGGGGCCCAGAGTTAGGCTCTCGTAGCATTTTATGCATTGTGAGAGGGGGCGGGGGGGGGGGGGGGGGGGGGGGGGGGGGGGGCAGAGTTAGGCTCTCATAGCATTGTATGCATTGTGAGGGGGGGGGGGCGCGCAGAGTTAGGCTCTCATAGCATTGTATGCATTTTGAGGGGGGGGGGGCAGTAGCTTTGGATTCATTACAGTTATGATAGACACACACAGGCAGCAGTAGCTTTGGATTCAATACAGTTATNATAGACACACACGGGCAGCAGTAGTTTTGGTTTCAATGTTTCAAAGTGTAACAGTAAAGTGATGAGGTAATAGTCTGGCCCTGAAGACAGCGGTAAAACAAACAGCTTCTAGACAAGAGTGACAGCGCGGCGAGGGGGAATAACCAGAAATGACAACATGGCACACACACACACACACAAAAACACACACACACACACACACACACACACACACACACAGACACACACACACACACACACACACACACACACACACACACACACACACACACACACACACACACACACACACACACACACACACACACACACACACACACACAGTCTATATATTCTGTATATGATTTATAAATAACCTCATGACAGGGCAGGTGTGAGATTTGGTTGTTAAACACTTTTTGTGATGTAAATTACAGTACAGTACCTGACGCACACACACGGGCACACACACATACACACACACACACACACACACACACACACACACACACACACACACACACACACACACACACACACACACACACACACACACACACATACACACAGGGGCACCGCCAGGATTTTTGGGCCCTATGAAAGATTCTAATTTTGGGCCTACCCCCCCCCCCCCCCCCCCCCTTTTTTTCTTTTTAAATTATTACTATTGTTATTCGGGGGAGCGGAGGGGGGCATGAAGGGCATGAATCCAACACATAGATTTATATAGGCCTAATTTGAATTGTTAAGAATCTTCAGAGGGGGCAAATAATCATTCTGAAAGACATAAAGCATTATGGTCGGAAAAGCTGAGGCTTTTGTTTTTCCATATTCAAATAAGACAGATTTCCCAATATCATTTCCATGAATTCTTAATTAAAATAGCACAGATAGCTACTCAACATAGAGACAATTTTCCTTTCTTTGCGCCTACCCCGTGTGGTTAGCCGCCTGGGTAGCCTAGGACGCAATTCCATAGGGTTACACTCACAGAGCTTATTGGTAGTCCGCGTCAGTCTGGTATTAGACATAGGCTGTGCCGTGTGCGCAGATTATCCAAAATGATTTGGTGACTGACGTCAATAGCCTATCTAACCTGCAGCTGTCTCGTCAAATCGCTGTTCATTTTCTGCATCCAAGTTTTCCGTCGGACTGAAACTGAACGTGACTAACAGGTTGTGGTGCGCTGTCCATCAGCACCACGCTGACATTAGTCTAATTTAGACGTCCGATAAGCATTTAGCCTATTTCGTGCCAAGGGTAAAACTCTTTGTAACTTCATGAGAAGAAGAAAATCTCTTGCCCTAGCCATTAGGTTAGCCTACTCCGTGTTACATTGTTGTGAGGAATGATTGTAAAAAAAATAGCCACCGCTTGTCAAAGGCACCGCTCTCCTGCGCAAACATGATAATTAAATGGCTGATGAGAGCATCCAAAACTTAGGCTACAAGTTGTTGTCAAATCAGCCTTCATTCCCCTCACTTAAGTTTCAACTGATGCTGTTGGGTGACCAGAGAGAACCAAAACTTTACTGATGAGAGGGTCAAAACCGAACACAAACAAAAGCAGGTCAAGGAGTGCTGTGTTCCCCCCTTGCGCTGTTGGTCCACATCGCGCTGACAGTGGCAGTTGATAGACGTGCAACATTCATCACGAAACGCGGATATAATCTACAAATTTGATATGGACAAAACAACAACCCCTCCATCATGAGTGTTGTGCCATTGCTATGCAGGATAATGGCCGAACCATTTAGTTATATAAAAAACATTATTTTGGCACTTAATACCCACGAAGCAAGCGATTCTGTCAGCCCTGCAATCGCTTCAGCAGTAGGCTATGGTAGTCGGGAAAGTAGGCTATTATGTTTGGAGGCTATAGTTTATCACTTTTGCCGTTTGCTCGCGGTGACAATAAAGGTGGATTGTTTAAATAGGAGCCATGCTAACGTGCTCTCTTGGAAGTTTATCCAAGGTTTCCGTTTGTTAGTTAGGCCTATCATTTGATTGCGTTTGCAAACGCAATGTCATTGAGTGAGCATACCTTTCTTGGAGGAAAAATTGAGTGACCAGTTGCCTGCTTCTGACCCTCTCTTCTTTCTGCCGTCTTTTCTTGCCAACCTGACTACATTACTCTGTCACCACCAGCTCACCATCATGTGGTTAAGACATAGATTGTAGCCTACTGTAGCCTATATTACTAACATTCTAACATTCTATGGGTTAAGACCTCAAGTCGCTCTGTACTCCTGCTGCCAGCATTTCGGACGCTGTGCGATTCAACGCCTCGCGCGCCGCCAGATTGGACCGCACCATTTCGCAAGAGCTAAGGGGGGGAGGGTCCTAAACAACTGACGAAAACGTTATGGAAATCGATAGTTGTGAGTTTAATGGGCCTACGTTCGTTTCCAATTACAATTTCATTGTAGACATTTTTTTTTAAAGGCAAGAATATTAGTTCTAATATTTTATTAGGCTATTAATTGCCATCCGCGGACGGGCCGTTGTGTTGGTCTGGGCCGTTATAATCAGTACCACTTTTCCCCCCCTGTCGGCGCCCCTGCATACACACACACACACACACACACACACACACACACACACACACACACACACACACACACACACACACACACACACACACAGATCAGATGACATATACCACTGAGGGTGGCTGAGTGTGTTTTCGTGCACATACTGTATCTAACGGTGTTTTGACAGGTACACCTGACCACAAATCACTGATCTAAGTCTCATAATCATCACTTTTCATTTTTTATTTTACATTTTCATTAGCATCAGACACCCTTGTGAACATTTGAAGTGGTCTGATGAACATAATAACCAAAATTGATGTGCATTGCCCAAGTTAGATGCAAAATGAAAGTACATTAAGGTGACATTTTGGGCATGGGCTTTCAGATTAGCGTCCAACAATGCAGGAAAAAGACGTTATTGGTGACGGTCTGTCACTACAAACCTATGAGATCGAGCAGCCCCAGTCCTGACTCCTGTCCTATGGTGGCTGCAGCTATCCCACCATGCTCGTAGCAAAGGCTTTTTGACACAAAGTGATAACGACACTTGACATTTCTCTTTCATCTGATAGTAGGTCTATAACATAGAATACTCAGGGACAATGTAAAATGAACCCCTCGCCCTTCTTCAATTTTACTGCAACGATTAGAGTCAGTTAGCGCTGTAGTTAGCACAGGCTAACGTTAAGTGAATGGAAAGTTACGTTAGCCACCAAGTTCTACCATTCGCGTTACGTAGGCGGCGAACATGGCTGCGCCCTTGTGGCGAAACTCGGTAATGTCATTTTTCAGCAAAACTACTTAAAAGTGCAGTCCAACGAACATCCATTCGTTTATGAAAATAAATAAACCGCCAAAAAATGATAATAGTTGTCAGTGCTTCATTTTCACTTTAAATCTGACTCACCATCACTAATGGCTGCATTTATATTGGAAATAAATAATAGCAAATAACAAATAAGTAAATAATGGATAATAACACACAAATAAATAGATAAATAATAGCAAATTACAAATAAAAAATGATAGCAAATAAAAGAATAATTATAGCAAAAAACAAATAACTAAATAATGGCAAACAACAAACAAATAGATCAATAATAGCAAATAAAATAATAATAATACCAAAAACAAATAACTAAATATTGGCAAATAACAAACAAATAGATAAATAATAGCAAATAACAAATAAATAAATAATAGCAAATAACTTGAAGCACTCAGAGAGTACAGACCTCCGCCAAGGAACCTGCTTGACCACCAAGTCTTTCTACCTTCTTTTTGTGGAGTCCACGCAATTCAATATCTGGTCACTAGGGGCGTCTAGATATATGGGCCAGCAATGGTGAAGAATCTTTTTAAAAGTCCTGGTTCCGGTTCGTGATCCGGATCACCACCAGAATGTAATCACTTGTTCTTTGGGTCATTATCAACAACCCCACAAAGTTTCATCCAAATCAGTTGATTGTTTTTTGAGTTATGCTGCTGACAAACAAACAAACAAACAGACAGACAGAAGGACGGACAAACCAACGCGACCGAAAACATCACCTCCTTGGCGGAGGTAACAAATAGATAAATGATAGAAAATAACAAATAGATAAACAATGCCAAATAACAAATAAAAAAATAGCAAATAAATAAATAATGCCAAATAACAAATAGATAAACAATAGCCAATAACACACACAGCTGTCTGTTTAGAGCCAGAGAGGAGGAGCCTACTGCCTACTGTACAACACTAACACTCACTTCACACACACACAGCAGCAGCCACAGCCACTTCAACACACACACACACACACACACACACACACACACACACACACACACACACACACACACACACACACACACACACACACACACAGAGAGAGAGAGAGAGAGAGAGAGAGAGAGAGAGAGAGAGAGAGAGAGAGAGCAGCCACAGCCACTTAACGCAGGAGTGCCCGCCCACGCCGCGCGGGCGTGAGGATGACTGTGCGAGCGAGGGTGCGTCAGCGGTGCTCGTGTGTGTGTGTGTGTGTGTGTGTGTGTGTGTGTGTGTGTGTGTGTGTGTGTGTGTGTGTGTGTGTGTGTGTGTGTGTGTGTGTGTGTGTGTGTGTGTGTGTGTGTGTGTGTCATCATCATCACCACTGACATGTCAGAACAATGCCGCGCTCGAGCTGCCAGCGCGCGCCCACTCCCGTTCGCCAGCGGAGAAGTAGCAGCACTGTGTTGCCACCACGAGAGCCCACCACGCGACGATGAAGCGCCCGCAGTAGCCGGGGAGAAGATGGACAGTCTCGTGGGGCCCATGGTGGCCCAGTACCTGTCCATGGGACACCAGCCCCCGCCGGACGAAAACTGAAAACCGAATGGAGAATGTCCGGAACAAGAACACGACAAGGCACGGCAGAAGGACACCCCGTGAGTTCACTTCTACGAAGAGCCACTGTCGTGCCGAAAAGCGAGTCCCTGCCAGAACACGAGTGCCCTCATTGAAACCAATGACATTTTTTGAGAGAAAATTATACTAATTTTTGCAGAATTAACTACATAATTAATGAACTAAACATATGCTTATGAACAATTAGGCCTACTCGTCCTCCACTTAATATGAGCTATTTGAATGAAACCGTAACATTTGTTATGACAATTCTTCGATTCTTTTATGGAAATAATACTGAAATTGTAACCAGCTCTTTGTGGTACTTCCAGAAGGAATGCAGATGCTTTATTGATAGGCTTTCCATCTTAAATTGTGTCGGATTTGTCTGCAAAAATGGGTAAAAAATATCTGAAAAATTGGTCATTGGTTTCCATTGGTTTCAATGAGGGCACTCGTGTTCTGGCAGGGACTCGCTTTTCGGCACCACACCGCCCTACACGACAGAACCTGTTGCTTTTTTACATAGCCTACACGATATAACCTGTTACTTTTTAGTATACATAGCCTACACGACAGAACCTG
>NW_026945654.1:299355-314355 GCF_034702125.1 Engraulis encrasicolus | reverse complement strand
TCTTGACATTTTTTCAAACGGCATTCTGTGGAAGGAATTTAGTTTCGACACACGGGTGAACTGTTTTTGGAGTGATATGAGCAAGTGATGAGGATCCATGGCGATATGCTGAACCATCCAGTTTATTTTGACAGAATGACTAAATGAATGCAAATGAGCCAAACCAATTTAGAAGGATATGGTACTGACTATTTATGTGGGAGAAGGTTTAGTGCTGATGCAAGAATGAGCTGTTTTGGGAGGTATATGACATTTTGCTAGTTATCTGAACTGTTGTGCAGAAGTGTAAGAATGTTTAGCCAAATTACCAAAAAATTATAGAAATGTTATCTCGGTTTCAAGAAATTAGCCAAACCAATCGAGAAAAACTGTAAAACAATCAGCTTACATTCAGTACAATTTTCAAATGAATGTACCTTGCTGATCTATCCCAATTGGTTGATTCTCAGTGTAATGGTTGTCCTGAAACATGTCAGCACATTTTCTTCATATAAGTCATCAAGATGGCATAGTATGGCATGAAGAACAGGTGGGAATGGGTCCACATTTCACCCCACCATCGCCATACAGCGCAGATGGAGAGCCAACAGCTAAGGCCAGGAGGTCAATCACAAGTCGCCTTCAGAGCTTCCTTTGTTTCATCACTCTGGACATGCTTGGCATCATTCGAGACTGTACAATTCAACATGCGAAGCAAACTGAGCATGTGGATTGGTTCATGGGCATACCTGAACTAATGGCATTTATTTCCATCACCATCATGAGGGGAATCTTCAAGGTGCCATCACTGCCTGACTGCTGGTCGAAAAACCTGGGAAGCCCACACATCATCGAAACCATGCCCCGAGGCCGTTTCCAAAACATCATGCATCACCTGCGCTTTGATGACAGAGACACCCGCAGTGAGCGAGTACAGACTGATAGGTTTGCTGCAATTTCAAACATATGGGGATTGTTTGTCACCAACTGCATCACATCCTACATCCCTGGTCAACACATCACCATTGACGAACAACTTTTCCCGTGCAAGACTCGCTGCTGTTTCCTACAGTACATTGCAACTAAACCAGACAAGTTTGGTATCAAGTTTTGGGTGGCGTGTGACTTGAAAACCAAATACGTCTGCAACATCCTCCCATATCTTGGCAAGGACCCCACTCGGCCTCGTGGGGATTGAGTGTCTGAGAGTGTAGTCATGAGGCTGATGGAACCATTCTTGGAGAAGGGCAGAAATGTTACCACAGACAATTTCTTTACATCACTGTCACTTGCAAAACGACTACTTAGTCGGAATTCAACCATCCTCTGCACAGTCAACAGGATTCGCCAAGAAATCCCACCGTCAACTCGACAGATGCACCGCGATGAATTTACCACCCAGGTATTTTCATCCACTGGTGCCACACTGACTGTGTATGCGCCCAAGCGGAAGAAGACTGTGTATGTTCTCAGCAGCATGCACAGCACGATTCAGACACAGGAAACCACCAAAAAGAAGCCAAACACCATCACACTCTACAACACAACAAAGTGCGGCGTCGATATCATGGACCAGATGGTGCGGGAATACACTGTCCGCGCAGGAACAAGGCGCTGGCCAGTAGCAGTGTTCTACAACATGATAGACATTGCAGCACTGAATGCCCACGTGCTCTATCAACTATGCACCGGGAGAAAGGAAAGACGGGTGGATTTCCTGTTTGAACTGGCAAGAGAGTTGGCTCACTCCCACTTTGGTATGAAAAAGGCCCAAAAGGCCCTCCACACCACAACTCGGACAAAGAGCCAAGTGTCAGGCTAAAATCAAATGCAAGGACAATCGTGCAACAGTGCGCTGTGATGACTGTTACAAATACACATGTGGGAAATGCCGAAAGGAGCAATGGCAGTGCCAGAATTGTTAGTGACTGCTCAAATGTATTTCACTCATTTGCATTCTTTGTAAATATGCTTTTTTTCTTTGTTTTTTTTTTACTTCTATTTTTGGCACACAAAAATAAGTTACTTCTGCAACAACCTTCCACATGAAAACTGGGAAAACCGTTGCTTTGCATTCATTGTAAATCTGTTTTTTTTTTTTTAACAATAAATGTTTAGAGTTTTGATCTCAAATTCTTGTTGATCCTGATGATTCACTGCATAAAAATCCACCATATGCTTATAAATCCACCATATGGGCACACACACACACTCACACACACACACACACACAGGCAAAAACACTCTGTGTCTCAAGTGACAGCTGTGAGCTGCTAACAGCCCCATTTCCACAACAAAAGGAGTGTCAGCAGGGGGTCCAAAGGGTCAAATGACCCTCTTGTGGGGCTTTTAGGTAAAAAGGTCAATTGACCCCTCCGTGGTAGTTCTAGTGTTAATGTGTGACATATGAGGTGGTTGGAATAAATTAACAGTAGACTACATTTCTTCATGTTCATGGTAGTGCATTGTATCTATATATTAATGTTGAGTTTATTTCGTATAGCCTATTATATGGTGTCCTTCATGGTATTGCACTGTATCTAGTGTATATTTAAATATGGTGTTGTTCATTATATTAATGAGTTTATTTATCGGTGCAGTAGCCTGAGTCATGGTGTTGTTCATACTATTGCAGTGTATCGAGTGTACATATTAATGTAGAGTTAACTTCATATTTCATGGTGTCGTTCATGGTATTGCAGTGTATCTAGTGTACATATTAATGTAGAGTTTACGTAATATTTCATGGTGTTGTTCATGGTATTGCACTGTATCTAGTGTATATTTAAATATGGTGTTGTTCATTAAATTAATGAGTTTGTTTATCGTGCAGTAGCCTGTGTCATGGTGTTGTTCATGGTATTGCAGTGTATCTAGTGTATTAATGTAGAGTTTACTTCATATTTCATGGTGTTGGTCATGGTATTGCAGTGTGATGGGACGGCCAGAGTGATGGCCAGTGGTCAGACGTGTTTCTGTGTCCAGTAAAGATCTTGGATCTCCTCTTCCAATGGAGCCAGCTGAAGCAAAGTAAGTGTACAGTTACTGACCACCACAAGAACCTTTACACACACACACACACACACACACACACACACACACACACACACACACACACACACACACACACACACACACACACACACACACACACACACACACACACACACACACACACACACACACAAATGTTAAGTCTATACTTTCCTCTTTTCATTACATCTCAAACTCATATCATATATGAAATACAAGTGTGTTATACAGGTATATACTACATTGTATCCTATGAAGTGTGTATCTTGTATGACATAGATTTATATGTATCATATTATACTATATGAAGTATCCCATATGAAGTGTGTCATTGTGTCGTTGTATTCCAGTCCAGAGTCCTCCAGGCCTTCAGGGTCTCCAGAGTTCAGCCATGTGTCGGTCAAGAGCCTCAGGTCCAAGTTGGAGTCCCAACACCTCAGCAGCGGACACACACAGCCTGGCCCAAAGTAAGATATCACTACATGCTAATAATCACATCTTAATATAGTACACATGTATTCACCACACAGCCTGGCCCAAAGTAAGATATCACTACATGCTAATTACATCTTAATAGAGTGTATATGTATTCACCACACAGCCTGGCCCAAAGTAAGATATCACTACTTGCTAATTACATCTTAATAGAGTGTATATGTATTCACCACACAGCCTGGCCCAAAGTAAGATATCACTACATGCTAATTACATCTTAATAGAGTGTATATGTATTCACCACAGCATGGCCCTAAGTGAGATATCACTACATGCTATTCATCTCACAGCATACAGTATATATGTAGCCTATTCACCACACAGCCTGGCCCAAAGTAAGATACCACTACATGCTAATCATCACACCTTAATACAGTATATATGTATTCATCACACAGTCTGGCCCAAAGTGAGATATCACTACATGCTTATAATAACACAGCATACAGTATATATGTAGCCTATTCATCACACAGCCTGGCCCAAAGTAAGATATCACTACATGCTTATCACATCTTAATACAGTATAGAGTATATATGTAGCCTATTCACCACACAGCCTGGCCCAAAGTAAGATACCACTACATGCTAATCATCACACCTTAATACAGTATATATGTATTCATCACACAGTCTGGCCCAAAGTGAGATATCACTACATGCTTATCATCACATCTTAATACAGTATATATGTATTAATCACACAGCCTGGCCCAAAGTGAGATATCACTACATGCTATTCATCTCACAGCATACAGTATATATGTAGCCTATTCATCACACAGCCTGGCCCAAAGTAAGATATCACTACATGCTTATCACATCTTAATACAGTATATATGTATTCATCACACAGTCTGGCCCAAAGTAAGATATCACTACATGCTAATCACATCTTTATACAGTATATATGTATTCATCACACAGCCTGACCCAAAATGAGATATCACTACATGCTTATAATAACACAGCATACAGTATATATGTAGCCTATTCATCACACAGCCTGGCCCAAAGTAAGATATCACTACATGCTTATCACATCTTAATACAGTATAGAGTATATATGTATCCTATTCACCACACAGCCTGTCCCAAAGTAAGATATCACTACATGCTAATCACATCTTTATACAGTATATATGTATTCATCACACAGCCTGTCCCAAAGTAAGATATCACTACATGCTAATCACATCTTTATACAGTATATATGTATTCATCACACAGCCTGACCCAAAGTAAGATATCACTACATGCTAATCACATCTTTATACTGTATATATGTATTAATCACACAGCCTGGCCCAAAGGAAGATATCAATATATGCTCATCATATATAAATACAGTATACAGTATATATGTATTAATCACACAGCCTGGCACAAAGTAACATATCACTACATGCTTATCACATCTTAATACAGTATAGAGAATATATCTATTAATCACACAGCCTGGCCCAAATTAAGATATCAATACATGCTAATCACATCTTTATACAGTATATATGTATTCATCACACAGCCTGACCCAAAGTCAGGGCTTGACACTGGCACTAGCCAACCGGCCAAATGCTGATAAAATTTGGCCTGTGGCTAGTAATACTTTCAGTGTCACTAGCCAATTTGGCTGGCAGCTTATTCCTTGGTATGACATACGCATTATAGCCTATATTCTATTGTTTGTTTCTCAGTTTCTATTTGCTTGATATAATTCCATGTAGAAAGCACTCATACACACTCATACACTCATCTTGCTTAAGCACCTCATCTTCTGAGGTTAGACCTACGATATCATGATAAAGAAAAAAACGCTACAAAATAGGTGGCTAGTGGAATACCTGAATGGCTAGTGACTCGGGAAAACCACTAGCCACAGTGGCCGATGGGTGAAAAAGTTAACGTCAAGGCCTGCCCAAAGTGAGATATCACTACATGCTATTCATCTCACAGCCTAGAGTAAATATGTAGCCTAGTCATCACACAGCCTGGCCCAAAGTGAGATATCACTACATGCTTATAATAACACAGCATACAGTATATATGTAGCCTATTCATCACACAGCCTGGCCCAAAGTAAGATATCACTACATGCTTATCACATCTTAATACAGTATAGAGTATATATATATATATATATATATATATATATATATATATATATATATATATATATATATATATATATATATATATATATATATTCACCACAGACCATAATACAGTGTATATGTATTCATCACAGCCTGGCCCAAAGTGAGATATCAATACATGCTTATCACATCTTAATACAGTATACACTGTACATTGTATACCACAGTTGTGA
Organism: Engraulis encrasicolus; assembly: GCF_034702125.1. Classification (NCBI taxonomy): domain Eukaryota; kingdom Metazoa; phylum Chordata; class Actinopteri; order Clupeiformes; family Engraulidae; genus Engraulis; species Engraulis encrasicolus. The sequence goes on along the minus strand of NW_026945654.1, from coordinate 308,519 downwards.
ACAAGTTTTCATGGGTTTTTTGGGGGGGTGACCATGAAAGCCACAATTAACCATGTTTTTATCGAGGTTAAACCATTGACACAAACCATGCTGAAAAAAACCCATAAAAAACATGAATAACCATGATCCAGGGTTAGTCAGGAAGCACAGTTTACATGGTTACCCAAAAAAATATGGATGAGCCATAGTTAAACTGTGATTGGTTCAGAGTACTTAGAGAAACCATGGTTATTACGGTAAAGCTATGGTTACTACAGTAAAACCATGGTAGAGTTCCGTAAGGGTTGGACTCACTGTTAGCTGGACTCATCCTTGACTCGGACACTGGTCTTGCTAAATTAGGCTTTTGGACTCTCCTGGGTCTGTTGTAACGCCGCATTATGTAATAACGGTGCAATATGTAATAATGTAACAAATTATTACATAATGCGGTGACAATTGCCGCATTGTGTAATAATTTACGCATTTCGTAATAACTTTTTTCTCATCTTGTAATAAATTATTACAAAATGCGAAATTTATTACGGAATGCGGCCGCAACTTTTTTTTTTTTGATGGAAATGTAATAACATGGTGCATTATGTAATAAACTATATGGATATGTATTTTCTGCACTTGGATTCACTAGGCACAACACACACACACATAGTCTCAGTGACATGGTAGTCACTGCCCTCTCTCTCTCTCATTCTCCTCAGTTCTCAAACTGCTCGAGAGTCGCGAATGATGCGGTTAAAACCGTTAAGAAATCATTTCACAACGTGTTGCGTGCAACGAGGCCAGCGAATGTCTCGCACTTTCTGCTACATTAGCCTACACCAATTTACAGCGACATTAAATATGTGGCGAGAGAGAGAGAGAGAGAGAGAGAGAGAGAGAGAGAGAGAGAGAGAGAGAGAGAGAGAGAGAGAGAGAGTGAGAGAGTGAGAGAGTGAGAGAGTGAGTGAGTGAGAGTGAGGAGACAAACCTGGCCCATATTGATCTTAAGCCCCATCTTGGCTCTTTGGAAATATTCTTACCATTACAAAGGCTATTTTAATATTTTCCCCCAAACAACATGAATCAAACCCCAGGAAAAGACCAACCATTATAAGTGACTCGTGGGGAGCTGTCCATGCTGGTGGTGCTTAATTTTTCCCGATATTTGCCCGTGGAGTAGTGAGTCTTTCATGTCTGCCTACATGACCTTGCGCGCCAGGGTCTGACCATGGTGCTTTTTGCATTTAGCACCCGAGAAAAATGCCACTCTTGTTAAAAATTACATAGGTATGCTTACGTCCTATTCAATTCAATTTCAGTCCACTGTTCAGTAGGCCTATTAGGCTGCAATCAAATTCAATAGCCTATGCTCATCCACATGCACGCGAAAAACAATAACCCAAGCGGCGGGACTAATTCGATTATATTCCTTCCAAAAATGCCCAAACGTCACAAAAATCAGTTATTTGCATTGTCCGTAATTATACCAAACAAAAAGGTATCAATAGAAGAAATCAAGTCTTCAGTTTCGATAATCCACGTTACAAATCCTCAACAACAGCAAGCCATTCCTTCTCTGCTATGAGGCAGGCAACGGAACAAGTGCAGACAGTAGGCTATATGACCACGTTGATGCTGCACGGCTTGAAAGGATTCTGTCTAAATTAAATATCTTGGATAGCCTATATAGACCTAGGCCTAACTAGATTTGTTGCAATACAGATTCATTTTCTATAGCCAGAAGTGTTCCGTTGGACTGACGAAACCGAACACGATCAAGTTTGCAACTTCTTTCCCTCATGCGCTGTCCGTCAGCACCACCTGTCATTGGACGTCCGATTAGCTTTCATTACGTGCTGAGGGAAAAACTCTCGCCATTAGGCCTATGTGCTGTTGCACTGGATTAAAAAATAGCCTGGGGTAATAAGTGATGCCACAGAAAAAAATGACCAGAAGTACAAATAAGCATCACAAAAAACAAGTAAAATCAATATCCTCATTTAGACCAGGATAGCGCATGGCATCCAGTTGGTGTATCCAAAAAGTCTCCCTCTGATTAAGTCTTTTTAACCTGTCTCCACCCCTCGGAAGAGGTTTGATATGTTCGACGCCCTGTATGCGCAGCAGAGAATCATTTTTACCATGGTATTCATTGATATGTTTCGCCATGGGATAGTCAAAATTGCCCACTCTGATAGCATATTTATGTTCTGCTAGCCTATCTCGCATGCGCCTTTTTGTGCGTCCGATATAAAAGAACCCTTCAGCGCAAGGACAAGTTAGGCGGTATATGACAAATGTAGAATTGCAATTAATGAAATCTCTCTGTCCATATTCTCTCGTGGTTTTAGTATCCACAAAAGAATTGACTTGTGTAACATTTGGGCAGTGGAGCCAATCCTTTGGCGGAAGTGCGTAAGATGGCTCGCAAGGCTACACACAGCCTGGCCCAAAGGAAGATATCAATATATGCTTATCTAAGTTGCTACGCTAAGTTTGGATCATGTTGAACTTGTTGAAATGCGCGTGTCACCATAGCAGATGATACGGGGCAAACGTTTAACGTTCTTTCAGCTTTTTAATGTTTCACTTCGACTGGTTCGTCCATGGTATGTAAGTCCTAATAATACTAAGCCAAGTACTTATTTGTAACATGAGCTAGCAAAGAGATGCTAACTTTGAACATTTTTGAAGTAGCGCACATGGAGTACATCTGTTCTTCTCCGGATTCCACAGACATCCGCACCAATCTGATGATCAAAATCATACAATCCAATGATGCGAAATCACTTTGTCCATCAAAAACTACCCTCAAAACTGAAAACACTCTACTCAGAGCCGGTTCTGACCTCCATGGGGCCCTAGGCAAAAATATGCCAAGGGGCCCCCATAAAGCGCGAATCAACCATCCCCCCCCCACCCCCCACCCCCCCACCCCCCCGCAAAGCACGCACCAGACACAAAATTTGACTCAAATCAAGCTTACTTAAAAAATCTCCCTTTCTGCGCTCTTGAGACAAAAACATCAATAATGTCATAACAGATTGTGAACATGTAGACAACGGTGGCTGTACTGAACATGCGACTACCTCATCAGCTGCAGGTGTAGGCCTACCTGGCTCATCTGTGTACTACCTGAACATTGTGCTGGCCCTCCACTGGCTGACTGACTGGAGTCTGAGCTGGTCAGAAACTTAAGCATAGCGCCTGTAAAATATAACTAAGGCTTCAATTAATTTAGCTCCATCAAATTGTGTAGCCTGCCCCCTAGTAGCTTGCCTTTAGTAATCTGGTCTAAAACGTTTTTTTTTTAAATAAATGAATAGGCCTATGATAAGGAACTAATATGTAAAATAAATAATTTAGCTATATAACATGTGTAATTATGAATGTTATCACACATTATTGTGAATAATGTTGTGTTACAGTGTTAATTTTGTCAGCTTTTTTTGATTTAGTCGTAGTCTTAGTCACAGTGACGAAAATCAATTTTAGTCTTAGTCATATTTTAGTCATTGCCTTCCCAATTTAGTCTTAGTCTTAGTCTAAATGACGAAAATCAATTTTAGTCTTAGTCAATTTTTAGTCATTTTCGTCATTTTAGTCAACACTGTACATTACAGAACTTCTCCACACACTTTTAACATATATCATTGACTGTTGAGAATAAACCTTCTCAGCACACTGCTTCTCTCTTTAACATATATCACACTGTACAGAAAAAAACCTCTTCACACACTGGTTCTCTTTTTCTCTATTTTATTTAATACCAGTGTTAATTTCGTCAGCTTTTTAAAATTTAGTCTTAGTCTTAGTCACAATGACGAAAATCAATTTTAGTCTTAGTCATATTTTAGTCATTGCCTTCCCAATTTAGTCTTAGTCTTAGTCTAAATGACGAAAATCAAAAAAGGGCATTGACGAAATATTTTAGTCATAGTCATGGTTGACGAAATTAACACTGTTGTGTTCCCTATTTATTGGGAAAGATTCACCTTCGTCACAAGTTACAGTCATTCACCAAAGGTCTGGATTTATTGGTCTATCCAAGCAAGCCGCGGCCCCATGCTATTGTTATCAACCCCCCCCCCCCCCCCCCCCACACACACACACACACACACACACACACACACACGCACGGCACTCCTTCTCTCTCTCACTCCCTCCTCCTCCATTGCTTAGACTGCACAGACGTCTTATCAAAAATCTTAAGCGCCTGTCAAAACCAAAATCAATGTCTGTGTATGTTGATAGTTGTTTCTAAATAATCGAGAGGCAGCCACGCATACATGATTCAACTAGTACACCTTTCGAAACAACAGTAAAACTTTGACAACACCACCCTGTCCTCTCACATTCTCTCTAGCCTAGCCTACCTGTTGATTCAGTTGATTCAGATTCAGATAACTTCATTAGTCCCATCAGAAGGGCAATTCAGTTTGCGGTCCCAGTCTCCGTCAGTCAATGATGTTGAAAGACAGAGACACAGGCTGCTGGGTCGCACGCGAGGGAGCGCCCCGGAAGTCTTGTCTGAAAGTGTTATACAAACATTGGGTAAGGATGAGGAAAAAAAAGATTCCATAGCTCCACATTGCAAACACATTACAACATCAATACATAGAATAAAAAACCTCATATATAGCATAAGCAGTAAGAAGCTAAACGAAACGCTACTCAGCTTGTGGTTCTCAACAACTTCTACCTTTTAAAACAAAACAACAGTAAAACGTTAATCCCCCTTTTTACAACATGTGACTGTATCGAAGACCTGGGCACTTTTTAACCCGGCATTGTTGTGCAATACAAAAGCCCATTGACACTTCTGCTCCATACGAAATTAGCCACAGAAGAAGGATCACAATGAGTGGAAGCATAACCGTAACAACAGAGGAGTTACGTTGCCTACCTGACTGCTGTTCTCATCGCTCTTTGTCATGAATTTTCTTTTTCTTTTTGTCGTTTCCGCAGGGAAAATGTCGTTTCATGTTGGACGTCTCACGTTTTGTGTGATGGAATCAATAATAAACAATGAAATCAGTTCGCGTTTTTTTTTTTTTTTTTTTTTAACTGTCAACGTCAGTGACGTAACGGGTCGTGCGAGGCCTTACGCTGAGAGCGTAGTGAGCGTATTGGGCGCGCTGGCTCTGACTCAACTACTAAACTACTATCCAAACTAAACCCTGTCATCACAACACGAAGGCACTACCCTGACCAGCCACATTTTGATATTTAGAGCCCTGATAATCAAACTCAGAAAAACCTTTCCATTTGTTCAACAGCACAACCAGATGATCTGAAACTGCCAAAACCAAACATCCATACAGCCCTCACGTGCACTACTCAATTGAAATGTACAGTATTTAAGCAAGTTTGCACTGTATGCAATATCATGAAAGTGACTTAAAGTGATACTTTGCTCATATTACACCTCCCCTTGAGTTAAATAAATGAGTCTTACCTTTCTCCTGTACTTTCAACTGGTCTCTGAGTATGGTAGTGCAAATTTTACCTACATGCTAGCAGTTAACATTGAGACCAGCTGGCGGCTAGCTGGTCTTGTAACATTTTTTGAATAATAGCATTCTTCACAATGTTATTTTTACTATGTCAAATTGTCACAATAGGACTTTTAGGAATGCACAACAAATACATCTTTTTAATGTATGTTCTATACATATCTTATGTTGTCTAGTCTTGCACTTTAAATTTCTGTATGTGTACTGTATACAAAGCGAATTCCAAAAAAGTTGGGACACTTGGTAATTTGTGAATAAAATCAAAATGCTGGCATTTTCAAAACATTCAATCCATCCATAAGATGCACAATGGCACAAGGTCAACAATAAAGGGAACAAGTTAAAATGAGGCAAAAGCATTGTTTTGAGGGAAATATGTGGTCATTTAAAATTCGACCCATGCAACAAATCTCAAAAAAGTTGGGACAGGGCCAAAAATGTTGTAATAGTTGAATAATTCATAAAATAACACAATGAGGAATATTTTTAAAGGAACTATATTGACTGCCAACATGAATGCACAGATGAAATACCATCACAGAGAGGCTGTGGCACTGAGAAGCGAAGATTTTGAGGGACTAATTACTGATCTATTACACAGAAAGATTGAATTTTCAAAATTGCAGGCATATAAGGCCTATTTCTGCAATGTAGAGTTGTGTGAAATCATTGCACGAGTTATGAGATCATGACATACCCATCGTCAATAAGCAAACTATGACACTCCAACAATGACAGCTGTTGAAAAAATTACCATAAACGCAACACTTGATTAAGGCACATGATGCAGACATTAAACAGTGCTGCAAGTGGCAAAGCTCATTCTAGATGGACCTTGGAGACATGTGAAACTGTCCTCTGATTATAGAATGGAAAATATTTCACTCTTTTTTAAAATCATGGAGTCATGCACCCTCCAGGTTATGAAGAAAATGTATACTTCAGCTTGATTTAGTGGTCAGTCTGAAAGACAGCATATATGATGGTAAAGGAGTGCAGAGATGCCTTGGTTATGGTCTTTCTTCTTAACTCGTGTAGGAGAGCATCTAAAATGAGGGCTGAATGATATATTCAGACTTTAAACAGCATACATAGCTACCAAGGCATTATATTTTGGAGCACAGTCTTTAGATATTGCCCCATAATGATGGCAAATTTCAATCTCTACTATGTTCCAACAGTGTGGTTCCATCATAAGAGTAAACAGGTGACAAAATTGTTTTCTTGCAGTGAGGATTGCCACGTATTAAGCATTACAAGAAGGTAAACAAGTCGAAGAACACACCTATCAGTTTAGCTGCTGAAATCATGTCTCGCACATCAAAATATCTATTTTTGAAATAAAATCATGCCATCAGTATAAGTATTTAAATGTTAAGTTTCCTCCATTGTGTTGTGTTTAGTCTTATCCAACATAAAAAGCATTGTATTGGCCCTGTCCCAACTTTTTTGGAATTTGTTGCAAGGGTGAAATTTGAAATTATCACAATTACCCCAAAACAATCATTCTGCTTGTCTTTAACAACTGATATGTTGTCTGTACACAATGCTCTACCCTATTAACATATTGAATGTTTTGAAAATGCCAGCATTTTGATTTTATTCACAAAATACCAAGTGTCCCAACTTTTTTGGAATCCGCTTTGTATGTCTATAATGTCTATGTCCATATCTTAAGTACGTCTATGTCTGCATGGGGAAGTAAGAAATGTAATGACCAGTGCATGTACAGAAATTGATGATTGAATTTGACGAAATTGACGAAAATGAATTAGTGAATGACCTACGGTATATGCACTGTAGGAAATCAAATGAATGAATGCATTGCCATGACAATTCTGTTGACGCTGTTACCGCTGCAAACTGCATTTGGACCTTTGAGTGTGGAGTCTTCTGGCTAAAATGGCTGATTAAGTCAATATTCCATAAGAATCTTTCACTTGGTGACACAAGGACCAAGTCTGGTACACGGGGTCAATTAGAAACGGAAGGCAGTGACTCGATGACTCCCCTCCTACATAAACAGGTCTCTGATTAGGAAGGTGAAGTTAGCTGGTGATGCAGCTGTTACGAACGACATTAACGAGTATGCTGCCCTGCGCATTCAATGCTACAGCGATTCTATGGCGGGAGTTACGTTCATCACGTTAGCTCTTAGCTTACGCATGCTATTTGAACGGTGAATGACCGGCAGATGGCGGAATCATAAAAAAGGCTATGAATAGATCTAGCGACGCTATAAAACAAAAGGTATATTTTAGATTACTGGATTGTAAGAGCTTGGATTATGTACATTAAATACACTGCCTAGTCCATTCTTTATTATTTTGCTAAATCTTCTTTTCTGTTGTTCCCCAGACCTCACCGGCCCAGGCCAGTGTCTCCGGTGTACAGCTGTGTGTCCATTAAGAGTGACAAGTCTATGCCAGACTTTCCTAACTTCAGCAGTGAACCTCCACGGTCACACCCAAAGTAAGATATCAGCAACTAACTAAGATCCTATATCAAATCGCCTGATTTATTGATATTCAGTCGAACGCATCAGATTGCCATCAGAGGCCCCTTAACCTACAGGCAAGAGATCCCACAGCACAAAGCTCATCACTCTCAGCTTTGCAAATGGGTAACATTTTGTTTGCATTTTTTGTACAGCATGTATACACATTTTTGTGCATGAATACACACTTTCAGGGATCAAGAGATACATTCTTATCTTATTCACATTGATGAAAACAGGGCCGGCCCTAACCAATTTGGCGCCCTAGGCAAGAATTTAGATTGCGCCCATTGAATCGGACAAAAATACACTGCTAGAGTACATATACTCAAGAAATCAAATAGCTATGTTTTGTTGTTGTTTTATTTAAGAATTTGTGGAAAATGTGGAATAGCAATATGCCCACTTGATGCTGCTGTGTCACCAGGCTGGGTTGCAAGGGTGGAGGTAGCTGGAGGCCCACTTGATGCTGCTGTGTCACCAGGCTGGGTTGCAGGGGTGGAGGTAGCTGGGGAGCTTGATACTGCTGCATCACTGGTGCTGGTAGAAGAGGTGGAAAAGGAGGATGCAACAGGAGGATTGTCAAGGGTAGGATGGAGGAATCTAAGCATAGCATCTGAAAAAAAGAGAAGTAAACACTATTCAAGCAAATTATGTAAAACAACAAATGAAAGGATAACAGAGAGAACATGAAATGACAAATTAAAAAAAACTTTTTTAAAAACTATTGTCCAGCATATTAACAATAGCTAAAATGCTTGCTATACCAGTAATTGTATATTAGTAGGCCTGGCCTTATGATATCAACTTTATTGTAATTACAGTGGAATGCAAATAATCAAGAAAGCTTGCAAAGAAATAATCAACAATAAACTTAAGTATTATTAAGAAATCATTATTGCATATAGGAATGTACACAGAAGGAAAGTTCAACACTATAATATGAACAGCAGGCTTACAACCATAGCCTAATGTAGACACAGGGGAATAAATATCATTTTGATTAACTCATTGGCTGCCAGCCATTTTCATAAAAGATTAACCCAGAGTGCCAGAGATTTTTCAGCATTTTGGGTGCTTTTTGGAGGCTCACAGAAAATTGAGTTCTGTGTCTGTGTCAACACCTATCAAAGCACAGCTTAGACGCTCATCTGTCATCAGAAAAAAACGGT
>NW_026945654.1:290000-299255 GCF_034702125.1 Engraulis encrasicolus | reverse complement strand
GGTCTAATAGTGAATAGGCCCGCTGGCAACCCCATCTGCAGTAAGATGCTACGGAATGCTTTTTTTGGGGGTGCAACACCCATCGCCATTTTTTTTACAATACCACTCCACCAAGAAAAATGTCTAATTGTTTGCCTGTCTATTTATTCATTCTTTTTTCTTTTATTTTGTACAAGGCAAGTTGCAGGACGCAGCTGAAGTAAAGGAAGACCAGAGCATCCTCATTCACATCAAGGACAGGAACTGTGTGGCTCTGGAGGTGCAGTACCACAGAAGTTGCTACAGAGAGTACACAAGGTTTTTGAGTGAACCTGTCAGAGCAGAGAAAGAACAGTAAGTCAATCTTAATTTTATATAGAAACACAGTACAATGTGTGTCCTATGATTGAGACAGTTTGTTCTCACAACATGGATCTCACAACGAAAGCTCTCACAACACACATCTTCTTCTATATTTTTGTAAGGATTGGGCCAACATTTGATCTGAGCTACAAGTTATTCTGCGAGAGGGTAATCCGCCAAAGGCTGCTGATCAACCAAGAGGTGCTGAGGATGAGCCAACTGAGGAAGGCCTTTATTGCTCTTGTGCAGTCAAGTGAAGGTGTTGATGCTTCAACCTACAGGTAATTGCAAGTCAGTGTATTACGAATTTGTCAAATCCAAGGGAAAGTTCACACATGTGTCTTGAAGGACCACTTCAGTCAATTTCAATATGCTGTTGTATTGCTCATACCCTTGACTTGTCAGTACCCGGTGATGGCACATTTTTCGGCTCAGCCCTTTCCGAGATATGAGCTATTCTAATGGGGGCAGCGTTTGTTTACATTTACATTGTTTACAACATAGGCCTACTCCAAATATTTAAAGGGTGTCGCTGTTTGCTAGTTGTCGGCTGATGTTGTATAACCTTTTGGATGTTTTTGGGAATAAATAAAAATGTTTTTTGAAATGTAAACAAAGCGCTGCCCTCATTACAATGACCAGAATCTCAGAAAAGGCTGAAGAAGAAGAAAAAAAAATCTCTAGTACTGACAAGTTCAGGGTAGTGTGACCATTACAACTGCATGTTGAAATTGACTGAAATTATTCTCTAACACTCTGCTTGTCATCTGCACATACTGTACTTGTAATATTTTGAAATAAGGAGGATGGCAGTATTCTTGATAGTGTGATGTTCGTTACAGTATGTGCTTCCCTTTGGAATACTTGGTATTATATCTGTTGCATAGCAAGTAAACTCCACCAATATTATTTATTCACTCTGAGTTAATTTGTGAGGGTGGCTATTGCATATCAGCGACAACATGAAGCCCCACTATGCTTGTACTGATATGCCTCTTTTTTTGTTGATTTGTGTTACAGACAGGATATGTTGAAGAAGAGGCTCAGTCGTGATTTTCCTCAGCTAGTGTTCCACACCGCCGCCAAACGCAACACATCTGAACTGGTTTTTGCTGAGAACTTGTCGACGAATGCAGTCTTGGACTTGTTACCATCAGGTGCGGAGACGACTCAGTCCAGCGAAATGAGCCAGACAGACAGCGACACGGAAAGGAGGAAGTCAAAGCAACCAACCACAGCAGAGGAGACACAGACACTTTACACAGCAGCTTTGCTTTTGAAGAGGCTGCTTAGTCACAGTCCTGGCATGGCATGCCCATGGCCCCCAACTGCAGTAAACTTCAATCTCACTGAAGTCATTTGCTGTGGCATGCGCAAAAGATGTGTACCTGGATGCTTTCACAGATCTGGGGAGTGACTTTAACCTGGCTCAATCTACATTTGCCCTACTATGCAAATATGTCTGTCATCTCTATGATCAGTCCACCACAGAAAACATCGAGGCAAGGTACAAAGCTTTCTGCATGGCATCTTCAGCCTTGCCAGAACTGTCCATCCCCCCGACAAGCGATGCCCTCCACCAGCACTGCAAAAGGGAAAATTATCAGGCTAAGATAATGAGGTCATGTGTGAAGCAAAAGATTGGCGCTCCATCTCCCACTGAGCATGGCTGGCATCTGGAAGATGGACAACTTCACGTGACATGGATGACAAGAAATCCAGCCCCTGACTCTGTTTTACATGTCATACACTGTGGTTGCAGAGGGAGTGCCTGTGAGACAAACAGATGCTCCTGTTTCTCTGCAGGACTCTGTTGTACAGACCTGTGCAGGTGTTCCAACTGCTCAAACTCAAAGGAAAAGGATGACACTGACAGTGAGGAGTAGTGTGTGTGTGTGTGTGTGTGTGTGTGTGTGTGTGTGTGTGTGTGTGTGTCCGCCATTCTATTCCATTTGTATCATTATTATTCCTTTTATTATGGTTATGTATATATGTATATAAGTTAATGCCAGTTCATGAAAATGCCGGTTCATGTGTATGCCACTTGTTTTTTTATTTGTTGTATAGTTATTAGTGAATAAATGAATACATGAATACCTGAATGGTCCTTATCATTGATCATTAGATTATTTCCATTTATTAATGTGAATATGAAAAGGTAACCTTATCATCCACTTGCATAATAGTTGTTGGTGCTATAAACAAAGCACTGTTTGGAGTTACAATCACTTAGAGGGTTATCAATAGCCTGGGTTATCTATAGCCTACTTATTGTAATTGTTTCCATTAATTGCTCAAAACCACAGTATGAAATGTCAATTGCAAAATTGTGCCTTGTGCTGTAAATAAAGCACTGCTTATAATTGATTTAGAACTTATCCCAATCCAGAGATATATGCATGAGTATTATTTTTGATCATTGTTATTATATGTGAACATGAAAAGGTAACCTTATCATCCACTTGCACAATAGTTGTTGGTGCTATAAACAAAGCACTGTTTGGAGTTACAATCACTTAGAGGGTTATCAATAGCCTGGGTTAGCTATAGCCTACTTATTGCAATTGTTTCCATTAATTGCTCAAATCCACAGTATGAAATGTCAATTGCATAATTGTGCTTTGTTCAGTAAATAAAGCACTATTTATTATTTATTTAGAATTTGTCCCAATCCAGAAATGTAGGCACGAGTATTATTTTTGATAATTGTTATTATATACCCTCTTCAAAATGGTATTTTGGGAGATTCTTATAGGTAGGTCAGACTTAACAACAACAGACGGCTTGTCATTATTTTCAGTTTTTCAGACGGCTTGCCACTTTTTCCCCGTAAATCGGCTACGTGATTGGTTTAAAACGGTCACATGGTGTCCAGTGACGTAAAAATCGTCATTCCCTACAGAGGATAAGATTTCTTACTAAAATGTCCCCGTTTTAATTACGTGCACGATTACATGAAGCGGACATTTCACGGTAAGTTGAACATAGCTTTTGGTCGTTTCATCATCTAATGGACCTGCTGTTCGGAAGCTGTGGAGCGAGGCTGAACGAAAAGGGCTGTCACCCTACGGCCTATAAGCAACGATTCTGTGGGCAAAAATGCCTTGTTGATGGCAGAGGTCAGAGGAGAATGGTCTGACTGGTTTGAGGGGATACAAAGGTAACATAGTCCAATAACCACTCATTACAACCAAGGTATGCAGAAAACCATATTTGGTGCCACTCATGTCAGCTAAGAACAGGGAAATGAGTCAACAACGACACTAGAAGATCGGAAAAATGTTGCCTACTAGCAAGAACAAGGCACACTCAGGCAGGGTACTGAAATCTACTGTCAAGTCATTGTAGATTTCAGCTCACTCCCCAGGCAGTCAGGGCCACCTATTTTGCATAAATTATAAACACAGACTTCCTCTCGAGGGACAGCTGAGACGCGAATGGACAAATCAAATTAAACACTTGACCAAAGTAAGCGACGATAGCCTACATCTTCAAAATGCAGGTCTAACCCAACACCTCCCTCAAACTGGCGAGATGGAGACGGTGGGGTATCCCGATGCGCTATTTAGGCCCATGTGGGTTTGTAGCCTAAGCTATGTTTCACGCAAGTCATTTCTCATCTTCTAAAAACAGAAAGCATAACCTGAACGGCTGATTGCCCAGAAATGCGTGCGCACGGTGCAACTTTCCTTCATGTTGCACTTGCATTAGGCTAGAGTCAATGAATGGGATGAAGACCATTTTTAAAAGGCAGCCTGCACATTTGTTTTATTTAGTCCTATAAATGATCAATTCTCTCTGGCTTGTAGGCCTATTTATTAGGGAGGGACCAACAGCAGAGGTCCGGATGAAACGGCTTTTGGTCAAACACCAGCACGAGAGAGAGAGGGCGAGAAAGCGTGCGCTCTTTGATAAAGTTGGTTGAACGGAGACAAGTCCGCCTCGCCTTTGGATTTGATGGGATTAAACAGATAGATAGAACACGAGCAGAGATAGACAGGCTACTTCTTTCTTGAATGAGTATTACATTTATTTATTTTTTTTAAAAATAGGCTAAATGTAAGGTTAGGCTAGCCTTCTCATTTTCCGTTTCAGCACTATCTGAGGACAGCGACAGTTGCGACACGATCTGCACTTCTCAACAGTTTGTTTTTCCATTCGCTTTTTATTCGCTGTTAGTAGGTATAGTTTGCGCAATGAGACCCAGTGAGGAAAATGCATGATTGTTATGTTTTTCAACAGTCTACATTAACAACATCAATCTGTCTCGGATATAACCTACATTTGTCCTAATTAAACCAGCCACGACTGCTGGCAGCGAGCATTGAGCAGCCAGAACGCAAGATTCCTTCGAATTCGGTGACGCGTTAACCTGGCAACGATTACTTAGTTTCCCGCAGTGCATTCTGGTTAACTGAGTACGTTAAAATAGCTTTGGAAATCGCGGTTCAGCACATAATTGTATTAAATTAAACTAAATAATGCAAATTACTTTATTTTTCGCATGTAAAATGCAAAATGAGGAGAAATTACATGTGATAACAGCACACATTGCCCAGAGGTGAATTCCACTTTAAGGTATGCACTGAATATGGCCTCTTGTATGATATTCAATTCAATCCAAAGAAGAGTAATGTCATGATAGTGAGGAGTAAAGAGGATAAGAAGATGACATTCCCTGTTTTTTATCTGAGTTCACTTATGGTGTGCAAGGAATTTAAGTATCTTGGTCATATAATATCAGATGATCTCTGTGATGATTGTGATATATACCGGCAACGGCGTAAACTGTATGCTCAGGCGTGTAATCAGGACAGCAGCTGAGCAATGTGGCTGCTAAAGTCATCACAACACACACACACTTATATATACACACACATTTATATACACACACACACACACACACACACACACACACACACACACACACACACACACACACACACACACACACACTCACACACACACACACACACACACACACACATACACATACACATACACACACATACACACACACTTATAAACACACACACTTATAAACACACACGCACACACTCACACACACACTCCCTGATGGCTCCTTGGTGTGTCTTCACAGAGGAAGCGGTCACGGTTCTAATCGGAACCTGCTGATGTTCCGGAATTAGAATGTCTAGAGGACTTGACCTGAGAATGTTCCGGTGTGAACACCTTTAGGCTCTGACCTGATGACGCCTTGGTTGGATGGTAGTGTGTGTGTGGTAGTGTGTGTGTGTGTGTGGCTTGATGGTAGTGTGTGTGTGTGGTAATGTGTGTGTGTGGTTTGATGTGTTACGACCACCTGGCTCAAGGTAGCCAAAACATAAAAGGAGGACGGAGTCAGGTGTGCAAAATGAGTTATATTTACATTTTATTTACAATTTTCAATGCACTGCTTCTACAACGGACCAACGCACATCTTTCAATGGACCAACGCACATCTCAACGGACCAACGCAACAGTAATTCAACGGACCAACGCACCATAATTCAAATATACAATGGCATATTCAGGGACAGCAAACTGGGGTTTGAGGCCCTCAAGGAGCAAGCAACCCAGTGCGCACCAGAGACACATGCTCTGCATTCGCTGTCTCCTTCCTCTCGATTGTCGCAGCAGACTGGCTTTTTAAAGGAGGCAGGTACACCTGTGGCCCATCTCCACTCATTGGCAATCAGCAATCAGCACACCTGCCAGTCATCAACCACCTGAAACACATGCACACCAAGAAGCAGCAGAGAGGATAGCCGCGCCCCTTGGGGCGTAACAGATGGTAGTGTGTGTGTGTGTGTGCTAATGTGTGTGGTTTGATGGTAGTGTGTGTGTGGTTGGATGGTAGTGTGTGTGTGTGGTAGTGTGTGTGTGGTTTGATAGTACTGTGTTTGTGTTTTAGTGTGTGTGCATTGATGGTAGTGTGTGTGGTAATGTGTGTGTGTGTTGAAGGTAGTTTGATGTGTGGTAATGTGTGTGTGGTTTGATGGTAGTGTGTGTGTGTTTGGTGAATGGTTACCTGTGTCCCTTTAAGCACTCATTAATGACTGCACTTCATTTTCAAGTTGAACAGTTTCCATCTTTCTGAGACGGTCAAAATACATCAGGTAAAGGAAAAAATAATATGTTTACATGTCTAAGGTAAAGGTGGAGGATGGTGGCCAGAGTAGGTATTGCACTGTGTAGGATGGTGGCCAGAGTAGGTATTGCACTGTGTAGGATGGTGGCTAGAGTAGGTATTGCACTGTGTAGGATGGTGGACAGAGTAGGTATTGCACTGTGTAGGATTCAAAATACATCATAAAAAAAACAGTTAACATGTGATTCTACAATCTCTGTCTATCTCTTCTTCCTCTGCCTTCCTGCTATTTCTGCCTCTCCTCTATACCTCTCCTTTTAAGTCCTTCTCTAACAATGATGTTTTTTCCCATTTGTTAAGCACTTTGAGTTACATGCCTTGTATGATACAGTGCTATACAAATACAATTATTATTGTTGTTATTATTATTATTATTGTTGTTATTATTATTATTATTATTATTATTATTATTATTATTATTATTATTATTATTATTACTATTATTATTATTATTATTTTTATTATTATTATTATTATGTCTGTTGTGTCAGGCGGAGCCTGGGCACGGGCCCGCTTGATTGACAGCCGTCTGCACCGCTCCTTACTGCGCTGAGTTGCGTGGTGCCATGCTCCAGGTGTAGGTAATTTCTGATTGCCCCTAATTGGCATGGGTCTCAAACAAAAGACATGGCGTGTTGCTGTTCACTCACTTCACGAGAGAGCAGCAACACGGCCGGTCGGCAAAAGTTTTGATGCCAAACATTTGTAATATTAACGAAATCCTAACAGCTTGGGGAAAAAAGCACACCAGAAGGCTACCGGTAAGCCCATAGACTTTCTTTGATGTAAAAGTGCATGACTACGCTCTTAACAGATCATGGAAATGTTTGTCAGCATCTTGGATTGAATGTTTGAATTACGACTATAGGCCAGATGGTTATTAATTGCGTTCATCGGCCAAATGTATTGTTTGTTTAATGTCGCGGACATGCGTAACTGGTTTGGTTGCGTTATTATTCATTTAATTCACTTCATTTGTTAAAATTTAAAATGTAAAGCTAAAGCGGTCATGAAATGGCCTATGTTTGAGAGTTTTTCTTTAATAAGTAACTGATCATTTGTCAGTGTTCCTTTGTTTATTTAATAATGTGTCAAAGCGGTTTAATGCTTGATTGGTGGCATTTTGACCGCGTTCAAACCGTGATAAATAGCCCAGTTTATACTGACCTTATGCAATGGCTAAAAAACTATACTATACCTTTGTTGCCTGTTTTCGTGGGCGAAGATACTTACCTTTGTTGCCTATCGTGTAGGCTATATACTTACCTGGTACCTATTTAACCTGGGCTCGGTAGAAATGTGTGTTATGTTTGTGAGAAAAAATGACGAATGCACGTTATTTAATCCATTTTATTTCTGCTTCATGTGTTTAAGGTTTTTCACCTGTACCTGTAAATCCAATCTGCACTGCAAACCCTGTTGAAACCCTGATCCATTGAAATTCACTTCAAAGAAAAATCCACTGAAAATCAATAAAACAAAACCAACGAGTGGAATCTTGTGTCCGATTCAGTCCTTCCTATTTCAAGTGTGGGAAACCCAATGCTGGGAACTTGACAGATGTCTAAGGTAAAGGTGCACTATGTAGGATGGAGAGCACTGTGAAAATTCAAAATTGTGGACATTGGAGAAGATCTCCCTTTTCATGTATAAAAAGTCCAATTTTCCCATTCCTAATGAATACTTTTGGATGGTGGAATTTGATGGTAGTGGTAAGTGGTATTCATGAAAAAGGTAACATTAGTGAATGGGCAGCAGGAATTCTGGAAATAAACTGCTTAAAATATTACACAGAGCACCTTTAATGTTGGACCAGACTAGTGTTAGTATTTAAGATGGGAACAGGTTATTTACCTTTTTTAAAGTATTATGCGTGTGTACATGCAAACACACACACACACACACACACACACATTCAATATCACACACACGTGTGTGCGTAACCACATACACACACACACAGCATATGTATGCGAACACACATACAGTACACCCACACACATACAGTACACACATTTTACTTCTTTATTTGGATTGACAGATATACAATTATCATGGCACAATCCCAATTTGGTTTAAAAGGAGTCCACACACACAAACACACACACACACACACACACACACACACACACACACACACACACACGTTATGTCCATACGAACGAAACTTCACGCAACCAATGAGCACTAACAGGCCCGTGTTGAAACATCAGACACACATCCTTGTTTTGTGTGTTTTGCATTGTTTTTGTAAGTGTGTGTGTGTGTGTGTGTGTGTGTGAGAGAGAGAGACAGAGAGAGAGAGAGAGAGAGAGAGAGAGAGAGAGAGAGAGAGAGAGAGAGAGAGAGAGAGAGAGAATGTGTGTGTCTGTGTGTGTGTGTGTGTGTGTGTGTGTGTGTGTGTGTGTGTGTGTGTGTGTGTGTGTGTGTGTGTGTGTGTGTGTGTTGTGTAAACTTGGACACACTCTTATCCAACCACTCACTCACTTGCCATACCCTCAGGCTTCAAAACAGCCTTTTAGACACACACACACACACACACACACACACACACACACACACACACCACATCACATATATTTTATTCTTTGGACGTACTCAGTCATTCTGCACATTATAACTAGAGCTGATATAAAATCCAGAGGATCCGGTTGGAGAGCCGGATCAAGACCTCATCCGAACAGACCGGATGGCTGTCTTGCATTTATCCGCCAAAGGTGGGTCAGACGGCATTTCATTAATATGTCAACAAAATGACAGTT
>NW_026945654.1:245000-285000 GCF_034702125.1 Engraulis encrasicolus | reverse complement strand
AAAACACAACTCATCAGTAATGCCCCGCAGAAACAAATCTGCAATATATTTACATGTATTTTTAAATATTTTCGGAAATTATTTTATTTTATTATCGTTCTGTGTTAGAGGCTGTCCTCACTTTTCTTAAACTGCCAAGATGGCTGACACTACAAGTCAAGTTGTTCACTTTGAAACAAAATGGCGTCCTGTGGCCTTATCTCCTGTCCCTCTCATGTTGTTCACTTTGAAACAAAATGGCGTCCTGTGGCCTTATCTCCTGTCCCTCTCATGTTGTTCACTTTGAAACAAAATGGCGTCCTGTGGCCTTATCTCCTGTCCCCCTCACGTCGAGTAGCAATTTATTACCTGTTTACTGAGTGTAGAGTTGGTGATTCTCTTATTCTCTTGTTCCATTGAGGAAATTGAGTTTTGTTTGATATGATGAGGTTAGTTATTATGTCTGTAACTGTATATAGTGTGTAGAATCTGTTTATATTTGTTATTATGTGGTCATGTCTATTATTATGTCTGTTAGGCCTACTGTATACCCTCTGGCAGGCGATTCAGAGTACCAGTTAAAAACAAGAAAAGGTTTCTGAATAGGTACAGGTTTTCTTTTGTCCCTGTTTCTGTTAACCTACTGAACGCAGGTCATTAACAACTACCATCCTGTAATGCCATGTATGTATGCGGGTGGTGGGCTGTGGTGGATATGCACTTGAGTGTTTCTATGTATGTGTGTGTTTATTGTTGTTTTTGTTTTTTGGCGTCATGTGTATGTTGTGTGTATGTGGCAGCTATGTATGTCCAAGACAAATTTCCTTCGGGACTATTAAAAAGAATCTTGAATCTTGTATATAGTGTGTTGGGTTGAAGAGAATCTGTTTATATCTGTTATTGTGTGGTCATGTATATTATTGTGCCTGTTATGTAGTTTGCTGTTTGGTTGAAATGACACTGCTTGTGTCTTTTATATATCATGATGTCTATCGCTATGAAGTGTGGGGTTTGGTTGAAATGAAACTGCTTGTGTCTGTTAAAATGTCTATTGTTATGGTGTTTGATGTTGGGATGAAATGACTGCTTGTGTCTGTTATAATGTCTATTTTTAATGTACTTTGCTGTGTGGTTGATTTGACGCGGATTGTGTCTGTTACAATGTCTAATTTTAATGTAATTTGCTGTGTGGTTGAATTGACGCTGTTTGTGTCTGTTAAAATGTCTATTTTTAATGTCATTTGCTGTGTGGTTGAATTGACGCTGCTTGTGTCTGTTAAAATGTCTATTTTTAAGGTAATTTGCTGTGTGGTTGAAATGACGCTGCTTGTGTCTGTTAAAATGTCTATTTTTAATGTAATTTGCTGTGTGGTTGAATTGACGCTGCTTGTGTCTGTTAAAATGTCTATTTTTAATGTAATTTGCTGTGTGGTTGAAATGACACTGCTTGTGTCTGTTACAATGTCTATTTTTAATGTAATTTGCTGTGTGGTTGAAATGACACTGCTTGTGTTTGCTTTATATCATATATGACATTGGGATGAAATCACTGCTTTTGTCTGTTATAATGTCTGTTTTTAATGTAATTTGCTGTTTGGTTGAATTGACACTGATTGTGCCTGTTATAATTTATTAATTTATTAATTATTATTAATTTATTATATTGTTATGCTGTTATAGGGTTTGGTTGAAATGATACTGCTTGTGTTTGTTAGATATCATGATGTCTATTTTAATGTAGTTTGCTGTTTGGTTGATATGATACTGCTTGTGTTTGCTATATATCATGATGTCTATCGCTATGTAGTTTGTTTGGTTTAATTGACATTGCTTTTGTCTGTTTTTGTCTTTATCGTGATGTCTATTTTAATGTAGTTTGCTGTGTGGTTGAAGTGACACTACTTGTGTGTGTTTGCTGTGTGGTTGAATTGACATTGCTTTTGTCTGTTAAAATGTCTATGTTTAAAGGAGTAGTCCGGTGTGAAATGGTTTACGTTGTGTCAATATGTGATGCTGAGCGCTGACGTTTGCCTCATACCTCGCATCCAAAGGTCCCCTGCATTCCGAAATCCGAGTGGTAGGCGGGACCCCACGAGCTAGGTGAAATGCAGCTTCTGTTGGGAGGTCGTGGCACCTGTGTTAGCCATGGGGCTAAATCTTTACTTTACACCCATTTACGAGGCTCAAAGTTGCAAAAATGTTGATCCCGTAGTGTCGGGTGGTTGTTGACATGTAAATCCAGGCACTGAGAAGTTTGATAGTGCACCGTTGTTTTAACTACAATTACGTTTTTGAAGGCTGCGCCTCGGAGGACTCTGCCGGGCGCCGCCATCTTTTTTTCTAGTCGCGATACGTCAACAGGTCATGTGATACATCACGTGGTTATTGGACTGCAGTCGGAGACCGTCTAAAACTGACTTCAGCTTCAGCGACAAAATATTACAGTACTTATAGGTTTGGTTTTTTTTTTTTTATATACAATGGGTGTTTTGTCGCTGAAGCTGAAGTTTTAGACGGTCTCCGACTGCAGTCCAATAACCACGTGATGTATCACATGACCTATTGACGTATCGCGACTAGAAAAAAAGATGGCGGCGCCCGGCAGAGTCCTCCGAGGCGCAGCCTTCAAAAACGTAATTGTAGTTAAAACAACGGTGCACTATCAAACTTCTCAGTGCCTGGATTTACATGTCAACAACCACCCGACACTACGGGATCAACATTTTTGCAACTTTGAGCCTCGTAAATGGGTGTAAAGTAAAGATTTAGCCCCATGGCTAACACAGGTGCCACGACCTCCCAACAGAAGCTGCATTTCACCTAGCTCGCGGGGTCCCGCCTACCACTCGGATTTCGGAATGCAGGGGACCTTTGGATGCGAGGTATGAGGCAAACGTCAGCGCTCAGCATCACATATTGACACAACGTAAACCATTTCACACCGGACTACTCCTTTAATGTAATTTGTTGTGTGGTTGTAATGACGCTGCTTGTGTCTGTTAAAATGTCTATTCTTGTGTAGTTTGATGTTGGGATGAAATGACGCTGCTTGTGTCTGTTATAATGTCTATTTGTAATGTAATTTGCTGTGTGGTTGAAATGATACTGATTGTGTCTGTTACAATGTCTATTTTTAATGTAATTTTCTGTGTGGTTGAAATGACACTGATTGTGTCTGTTATATATCTTAATGTGTATTGTAGCTACTGTTATACCTTGTGTTGACCACACACTTTGTACTTTCTTGTACTGTGCGTCCTCTCTTTCAGTCGCTTGGGATACAATTGTCTGCTACATGTAATGTAATACAGTATCGTATGCTTTCAGCAAGTTGTAGGCTATATTGTGACACTGGTATGTATTTAGCAAATTGTAGTACTGTACTGTATGCCCTCTCTTTAAGTTGCTTGAGATACAAGTGTGCTAAATGTATTGTAGTGCAAATGACACTGGTATGCTTTCAGCAGATTGTAGCTATATTATGGTATTGACACTGTGTAGGCTATCAGCAAATTGTAGGCTATATTACGACATTGGCACTGTGTAGGCTAGTGATTGTTACACACAACAGTGGTTCCCAACTTTGTTTCTTTAGGGATCCCTATTTTGGACAACAGGATCATCTGATGTTGAGTAGGGGGAGGTATAAAGCTTAGTTACCGCCAATGTGGTAATTTTGTCGGATGCGTTGGTTGGTTGGTTTTTCTGTCTGTTTCTTTGTGTCAACAGGATACCTCAAAAAGTCGAACGTATTTGAATGGAATTTTGTGAACAATTGATAAAATGAAATTTTGTGGAGTCGTTGGAGATGAAAAAAGGAACCATTGAGTAAATTTAGGTGGTGATCCGAATCACGATGCGGATCCAGGATTTGTTTGAAAGGTTCTATTCAATTACGGGATAGAGCGAAATTTGATATTCCAGTTTCTAACTCCTCAAAAACAAAGTAGAAAGACTTGAAAAAAAAATACAGTGTAATATAGTTAAACTTTGTATCAAACAATTTCTTTGGCGGAGGTCTGCACTCTGAGTGGATTTGTAGTTTAATTTCCTTTCAAAGCACGGTCTCTAAAGAGCAATGAAATCTAGATGAGATGGTAGTAGAATGGTACTGTAACTGCATATCAATATGTTTGACACCTGAGGGGGTTGGTCAATTATTTCTCTGAATGAATCTCTTGAATTTCCCCCTGGGGATCAATAAAGTTACTCTACTCTACCACTCTACTCTACTGAAATCTATTGAGATGATTAGAAAGCAGAAAGACTTGAAAAAGATATGGTGTAATATAGTTAAACGTTCTAACAAACAATTTCTTTGGCGGAGGTGCGTTTGTAGTTTAATTTCCTTTCAATGCACGGTCTCTAAAGAGTAATGAAATCTAGATGAGATGGTTGTGGAATGGTACTGTAACTGCATATCAATGTGTTTGACACTTGTGGTGGTTGGTAAATTATTTCTCTGAATGAAATCTATTGAGATGGTTAATCGTAACACTGTATGTGAACATCAATGTGTGACATATGAGATGGTTGGAATAAATTAACAGTAGACTACATTTCTTCATGTTCATGGTATTGCATTGTATCTATATATTAATGTGGAGTTTATTTTTTTCGTATAACATATTACATGGTGTCCTTCATGGTATTGCACTGTATCCAGTGTATATTTTAATATGGTGTTGTTCATTATATTAATGAGTTTATTTATCGGTGCAGTAGCCTGAGTCATGGTGTTGTTCATAGTATTGCAGTGTATCTAGTGTATATTAATGTAGAGTTTATATTTCATGGTGATGTGCATGGTATAAGTGAGTTCGCAATTACTAGTGCGCCTGCGCGAAATTGACCTAGCAACGCAAAACGGTAGATAAACAAATGCGTGGATACCAGATCCTGCCTTCCCAAAGCGGTAGGACACTGAGCTGCACACCAGTAAACGAGGTAAATAAATGTCATACTTTGTGGATTTCGTAGTGGGGTAAAAGTGGTGCTTTCTGTAGATTTTAGAATGATTGCATTGCGATTCATGGGTGCCGCCATTGTGCACTGTCGCCATTGCTGAAGTGTGCCGTTCTCCGTTATGCCATCTATACTGCCGTGCAATACTAGAACGCAGTAACTCAAAATGGTCGAAAAAAAATTTATATCGGAAATCGGTTCTAAACTACCTCATTTGTCTTGTGTCCAAAAATGGTGGTCCAACACCGTCCCGTTTTGGAGAAAACTCATTTTGAAAGAGCAAAAATGACCCCAAAAAAGGTTAAACAAAAACGCAGTAAGTCGGCGAGTTACTGCTGCACGTTCCAATGGGACTGGTTTGGGAGTAGACAGTAATACAAGCTAAGAACGCAGTAACTCCTGCAGTAACTCCATTTTGTGGCAGTAATACCAGCCAAGAACGCAGTAACTCTGTTTTTTGTGGCAAAAAGACACATAAATGTTGTTTTTTTGGGGGGGGTTTTGTGTGCATTAAATTTCTATCCTAAACAAGCATTACCAGGAAGTGTCACCACCAATTTACCGACAACACAGTTGTCGCGCCATATGGAAAACTTTGAAGCCTTTTTTCTCAGTTTGCCGTTTTCAGAGTTACTGCGTTCTAAGACTGTAGGGCAGTATAGTTGCTGCGCTTATCAATTCTGGTGACTGAGACCATCAAAATGACAGCCTGAATTAACTTTTGAATAAAGTTTCATAGATAGACGATGACAGACAGTGGCCACAGGTGATTAATGAAGCTATATCATGAACTGGTAGAATAAATTAATGAAACATTCAATTTAAGAAGGACATGTAAAGATGTACTGAAGACATAGCTATGTGTGGGCTAACTGGCATCTCTTCAAAACGAGTTTGTTAATGAATTCTGGTTTCACTTAAAAAGTTCAAAAATGTCTTGTTTTCAACCCCAAGACCCTCCTTGATCTACCAGCAAAATTTAGAGTAATTTGGGGTTGTTAAATGGTTGTGTGAATTGTTTGTTGTCAACATTACATATTCGGATTTAGCTAGCAACCGGGATGGTTAGTCTTCTGTTAGTTACCAGACATATCTCCAAGATAAGTTCGTTATTAAATTCTGGTTTCACTTAAAAAGTTCAAAAATGTCTTGTTTTCAACCCCAAGATCCTCCTTGATCTACCAGCGAAATTTTGAGTAATTTGGGGTTGTTAAATGGTTGTGTGACTTGTTTGTTGTCAACATGACATACTCGGATTTAGGTAGCAACCCGGATGGTTAGTCTTCTGTTAGTTACCAGACATCTCTCCAAAATGAGTTCGTCATTAAATTCTGGTTTCACTTAAAAAGTTCAAAAATGTCTTGTTTTCAACCCCAAGATCCTCCTTGATTTACCAGCGAAATTTTGAGTAATTTGGAGTTGCTAAATGGTTGTGTGACTTGTTTGTTGTCAACATTACATAATCGGATTTAGCTAGCAACCCGGATAGTTAGCATTCTGTTAGTTTACCAGACATCTCTCCAAAACAAGTTCGTTAATTAATTCTGGTTTCACTTAAAAAGTTCAAAAATGTCTTGTTTTCAACCCCAAGACCATCCTTGACCTACCAGCGAAATGTTGAGTAATTTGGGGTTGTTAAATGGTTGTGTGAATTGTTTGTTGTCAACATTACATGCTCGGAGTAACCCAGCTAGATAAAATACCATGCGCGTTTTACTGTATCCCGGGGCAACGCTGTTTTGTTTATCTCTCAAAATGGCGAATATTACCCATGATGCATTTCGCGCCGGTAATTGCGAACTCACTTATTGCAGTGTATCTAGTGTATATATTAATGTAGAGTTTACTTCATATTTCATGGTGTTGTTCATGGTATTGCAGTGTATCTACAGTACATATTAATGTAGAGTTTACTTCATATTTCATGGTGTTGTTCATGGTATTGCAGTGTGATGGGATGGTCAGAGTGATGGCTAGTGGTCAGACGTGTTTCTGTGTCCAGTAAAGACCTTGGATCTCCTCTTCCAATGGAGCCAACTGAAGCAAAGTAAGTGAATGTGTACTGTGCCTGACCACCACAAGAACTTAAGACACACTTTATTTGGAAGGACCAATAATTATTGAGAAATAATACAGCATCCCAAAGAATATTAAAGTAGCAATAATGTGTCATCTACATAAACACACACACACACACACACACACACACACACACACACACAGACACACACACACACACACACACACACACACACACACACACACACACACACACACACACACACACACACACACACACACACAAAGTATCTTATATGAAGTGCGCATTATGTACTGTATATATGTATATTTGTATCATATATGAAGTGTGTTATGTGTATCATATAATGTATGAAGTATCTCGTATGAAGTGTGTTATGTATATGTACCATATCATATATGAAGTATCTCGTATGAAGTGTTATATATACTATGCATCAAATCATATATTATTATTATTATTATTATTATTATTATTATTATTATATATGAAGTATCTCGTATGAAGTGTGTTATACAGGTATATGCTATGTATCATATCATATGAAGTATCCCATATGAATTGTGTTATTTTGTCTTTGTGTTCCAGTCCAGAGTCCTCCAGGCCTTCAGAGTCTCCAGAGTTCAGCCATGTGTCGGTCAAGAGCCTCAGGTCCAAGTTGGAGTCCCAACACCTCAGCACCGGACACACACAGCCTGGCCCAAAGTAAGATATCACTACTTGCTAATTACATCTTAAAACAGTATACAGTACATATGTATTCATCCCACAGCCTGGCCCAAAGTAAGATATCACTACATGCTTATCACATCTTAATACAGTATACAGTATGTATTAATCACACAGCCTGGCCCAAAGTGAGATATAACTACATGCTTATCATCACATCTTAAAACAGTATACAGTACATTGTATGCCACGGTTGTGAACAAGTTTTCATGGGTTTTTTTTGGGTGACCATGAAAGCCACAATTAACCATGGTTTTTTTTTGCATGGTTTTTGACTATTAAACCATAGACACAAACCAAGCTGAAAAAAACTGATGATCCATGGTTAGTCAGGAACCACGGTTTTCATGGTTACCCAAAAAACATGGACAAGCCAAAAAACAAGCCATAGTTAAACTATGATTGGTTCAGAGTACTTAGAGAAACCATGGTTATTACGGTAAAGCTATGGTTACTACAGTAAAACCATGGTCAATTTCCGTGGTCTATCCCTCACTTTTAGCTGGACTCAGACTCAACCTTGACTCAGACAGTGGTCTTGCTAAATTAGACTTTTGGACTCTCCTGGGCCGGTCTTTATTTTGTTCAGAACAGTGACCATCAATTCTAAAGTGGAGCCTGAAATCCAAACGTTTGTCCCCCCATCCATGTAATATAGGTCACCTTCAAACACTCACATCATTATTCATCCTTTTCATTGCTTAACACTGATTGACATGATTAGACTCAGACTAATTATCTAAAAACATTAACAGTGTATGTTAAGGATTAACCCCTTACTTAGCACAGCACATGTTATAACCTTACTGTCTTCAACATTATAATGTCTTAATCTGTTACGTAAGGCTCTCAGCAAATAGTGAATATGATCCTGATCTGCAGTAAGAGGCGAAGTAATGATAAATAATAATGAAGAGATAATGGTTAACAAATGTTTTATAAAGGTTTATGCCTATTCAGATTTGGCTTTTTTGGCATTCTTAGGCCTGGGGGGGGGGGGGCTCTTTTGATGATCTACATATGTAAATCTATGAATGACATAATTTTGGTGTTATTAGTTGGTACTATGACGTCATTATGACATCATTATCTGATTTTAATGCCAAAAATCGTCATAATGTATTTTCCATCAAAAGTAGACAATGCACTTAAATTTTAATAATTATATGCTTCAGACCACTTACATGCTCACAAAGCTGTCTGATGCTAATGGAAATAACATAAAAAAACAATAATGAGAAGTAGATCAGTGATTTTTGGTCGGACATACCTATCAGAAAACTGTTGCCATGACAACGGCAAAAGTGATGAACCTAATCTTTTGATACTAAATTGTAGGTAAAAGTGCCCCCACCAACTTTGATGTTGTATAATTCCTTAACGACTTAAGCTATGACTACGAAACTTGGTGACTTTCCCTAAAATTTAATCACTGACAGGTATGTCTGACCGAAAATCACTGACCTAAGTCTCATTATTGTTACTTTTTCATATTTTTTTTGTTATTTCCATAAGCATCAGACAGGTTTGTGAGCATTTAAGTGGTCTGAAGCATATAATCATTAAAATGCAAATGCATTATCTAAATTTGATGGAAAATACATTATGGCGAGATTTTGGGCATTATAATCAGATGATGTCATAATGACGTCATAATACCAGATAATGACACAAAAAAGATGTCATTTATAGATGTCCATATGTAGATCATCTCCCCAAAGTTTGGTGGTCATATCGTATTCCGTTCATGAGCTATGAGGGGGGGGGTCAAAAGAGCCCCCCCACCCAGGCCCAGAAATGCCAAAAAGCCCAGTCTGAATAGGGTTAAATATGGGCACAAGAAACCTAGATGTCATTATTGAAGACCATCTATCATTCTCTGGCCACATAGCCTCAGTGTCCCAGTCATGTCGATTCTCAATGTTCAATATACATACAATCAGACTGTACCTGACCTAAATGACTCAACTTCTAGTACTGTCCCTCTGACATGAACTATCGCAAATCCCTCCTGACTGGTCTTCCAGCTTGTGCAATAAGACCTTTGCAAATGTCACTTTTTGTCTCTTTTCATGCTCAAATTAAATACAAGGCCCTGACCTTTGCCTACAAAGCTACAACAGGCCCTGATCTGGCTTACCTGAAAGCTATGCTAAAGCCCTATGTTCCTTTCAGGACATTGTCTTATTCCAGTAGCAACCGTTTCACCTTGCCCTCTACTTGCATTAGTAGTGGCTCCTGTCTGTTCAGTTCAGCTGACGCTAAAGCAAATGTGTTCATATTGGTGTCCTTTGATCACAGGACATGGTTCCAGTAACCCATATCCATAGTTTGTTTTCCTCTTATGAGACCATGATAAACCAACCAAAGATGGGAAACATACTGTGATAGTATCGCAATGGTAGTTTCACTCAACTCTGTATCTGTTGAAGCATCTTCGGGATAAAACGTTTGGTCAAGAAGACATTGTTTTGATTTTGATAGTCATGGTTTGTAATCTATTTCATAACCATGGAGGAATACGGGAGGTCAAGCTATCTCGTGTGTGTTATGATGCAGTAATAAGTACGACAGTGTTCCGTGGGGTTCTTTAGGGTTCCTTGAGGGTCATATTTGGTGGACAAAAAGTGCCTTTTAGATCACTGGATTGTATGATTTTGACTCATGTGAATTAAATATAGGGTATACGCCATGTTTATTGTTTTGTTAAATATTCTTTTGTGTTGTTTCCCAGACCTCACCGGCCCAGGCCAGTGTCTCCAGTGCCCAGCTGTGTGTCCATGAAGAGTGATGAGTCTATGGGAAAGTTTCCTACTTTCAGCAGTGGACCTACACAGTCTCAACCAAAGTAAGATGTCAGCAACTAGATACTCCACGATATGAATGTGTGTGCGTGTGCGTGTGTGTGTGTGAGAGAGATAGATAGAGAGATAGATAGAGAGATAGATAGAGAGATAGATAGAGAGATAGAGAGATAGATAGATAGATAGATAGATAGATAGATAGATAGATAGATAGATAGATAGATAGATAGATAGATAGATAGATAGATAGATAGATAGATAGATAGTTGTTGGGCCTCACTCAAACAACAATGCTGGTGATCTGTTATAAAAACTCTTTAATACACAACGAGACAGTGACAATCCTATCAGGTTCATAATTAGCTTTCACGAAAGGAGAGAGATTGAGAAGCTTTGTGACAACATGTTCCTTGCTTGTCATCTTTGGTCTCTCTGCCTTCCTTGGAGGCTGCCTTAAATGGGACACACATCAAGAAAAAATATCTACCAGCCAAATTGGCCAAAAATATCTACCAGCCGGTTGGCAGGTGCCAGTTTCAAGCCCTAGTAAGAAAAAATATCTACCAGCCAAACTGGAAAGTGGTGGAAAAAGTTAATTTTGAGCCCTGCTAATAACCACCCATCACATCTTTTTTTTCCCCAGAACGGCAAGAGAAGTCATTCACGCTCATAGGCAACGCAATACTTTCAGCAGGTCATGGCCAAGCAGAGTGGACAGTAAATGCTGCTTGAAATGATAACTGAAATTTCGCTCGAGAATTAATACAACTTATCAGGATGTTTATGTAATTTTCCAGTCTGCATGTCTTTATGCACAACGTAAGCTAAGGTGGAACTCATTATTACCATTGTAGCCTTAATAAAGACGCACAGGAAGGGATGGAAGGATGGATGTAGTATTAGTCCTATGGAAGGGGCTGTCAATGTCTGTAAACATGGCACAGTCAAAGTCCTTCAACATCGGAAAAGACCTGTCAACACAATAGTATCCACAAAATCCACCCCATTAAAATGCAGTAACCAAATGACACATTACTATCGCCATCAATGACTGAAGAGCAATGGGAGGTGAATGGTAAGCGCGAAGGCATGTAATCGCGGCTGCGTTTTCAGTGTCTGTAACAAGATTTCGATTCCCTCAGTAAGATACATTAAGCGCAGGTGTCAATATTCCTCTGCGCACTTGTTTATCCACCCTCTCTCTGTGTGCGTGGCCGATCCACTCCTGCTGTTGTGCCCGTGTGTGGAGCTGTGGTATCCGAGACTTTTTGCCTCGCAGCCACGCACGCAATCACATTAAGGTCAAGTAACTAACTGCTTTTAACCTGCTTTTTACAAAAGACACAAAACGATGGTCCAATTTACACACAGAGAAATAAGGACACAATGTTCTGATTGCACTTCTGACGGACACTTCATGCGCCATGGACCATGGCACTATTTGGAGTGTGCTCTCTGCTGAAACGTTTGTTTTAACAGTAGCATATTGTCCGGCTCCTTGTGACAGGCTTGTATTACAATATAGTAGTAGAATTGAAATGAAAAGAAGAACTAACGTGAAGAAGTGTCCAGTTCTTGTCATCACGCTTGCCTTTCCAAGTGCCTTTCCATTACGCACTATTCCAACAGGCTAGTGCAGTTGCATAATGTCCAGTTTTGACATTGTTGTAGCATTCGATGTAGTTTTGAGTTCTTATAGACTAAGGCATAGCCTACAATGCAAGGAAAACGAGAATCACCGCACACTGGTGGCCTTTTTAAAATTATTGAACAACGCTTTTCGCAATGGCAACTTACATGTAGCCTAT
Organism: Engraulis encrasicolus; assembly: GCF_034702125.1. Taxonomy (NCBI): domain Eukaryota; kingdom Metazoa; phylum Chordata; class Actinopteri; order Clupeiformes; family Engraulidae; genus Engraulis; species Engraulis encrasicolus. The sequence continues at coordinate 272,674 of NW_026945654.1, read as the reverse complement.
TTCCATGTAGCTTATGCTTATTGAAGTTTAATCAAAATATACTATTAATTCCATCATGTGTGGAGATATAGTAGGTGAGTGGTTAAATATTCTGCATTCATGCGAGATGCTGCTTTTGGTGTGTGTGGGTTCAAATCCCGATGTTAATCAAACAGGGTTCTTTTATTTGTATCGCTTTGATTGATCGGAGCTCGTGAAGTAAGATTGTGGAACATGGAATTTCCAACTATATTGAGACCAGGGTTCACGTTAGCCGGCTGTGGCCGGATATTGGCCGTTTTGCATCATGAATGACCGGCAAAATATAATGTGACCGGCTAAAATGTCAGACAAAAAATGACTAAAATTATTCAATTAATAATATCAGCTCATTTTAAATACTAAATGCTACACAAAACACCAGTGATATGAAACTGAACAAAGACAAAATAGTTATGAATAGCCTATGTAAATGAACGTGTCATAAACAGCACGCACGCAATAGTGTTGCTTGCGCTCTCGTCCCCCACGGCGTTCTCCCCAATCAAGTTGCTTCCCTATCACTTGACTAACGCTGGCTGATGTCGAGGAGCAATTCAGGGTTTTTGTTTGTATTTTATTAGTAAACAAAAAGGGCATTGCGCTTGCAAAACCGTTTCATGCCCAGTTGCCAAGTCAAGCCTGGGACCCAATGCGATGGCAGCATCGCAGCATTGAAGCATCAAATCACTTTCACTTTTACCTCTGCTGAAAAATGGTGGTGGATCTCCATGTAGGCTAGGCTACAGTCGAGGGTCAAATTAAACATCTCAGAGAACAATATGCTCATGAGAAGTCCCAGTAAAAGTGCATGCAGGGCTTCATCACTTTTTTCATCACCGGCCAAAATGGCTATTGGATGTATCTCACATGCCCACATTTATAGAGAGTCGTACGGAACGTGTCAATTCCCTTTAGAGCGCAGGGAGACAACGCAATACAGTTCAAATTTCAGTAGCGTTGTTACCGTTGCTGCACAACCATTACAGTCATCACATCGTTACCCAATTTGAGTAGGGAAATCCTCTTCGGGTTTGCTGATAAAAAACAATGTTTTCAGTCGATAACTTGGCTAGATATGCCTATGCGCGCAGCACGTTGGCTGGCTGTTTTTTTTTTCTTTCAGTTCCTTTGAGCTCTAGGGTATGTGAAAGAGAGCGCGCGTTTGCTCCCCGTGCATACAACCAGCTGGCTTTTTAACACCAGCCAACTGGCCCAATGCTAGTGAAATTTAAGTTTTGCTGGTAGAAAAGACCAATTTACTAGCCACTTTGACCAATTAGGGAGTGTGTGTTTGGCTATATGAGGGAATGTCCGTTAGATAGTCTAAATGTCCGGTATTCTGCAAAGCAGTCGGCCACTTGTCCGGCCAGTAAGAATTCTAGCGTGAACACTGACTGGGACAATATTTTTTCCAAATTGAACACTGAGTTTGGTGTGGGTTTTTTTCAGCCCTGTTCATAACATGGCTAGACACTTGGTTTAGTATGGCACTGATTCTTGAGAAAGTGGCTAAAACATATGTCCTTGATATATACATTACTGTAGGGGTAGTCGCGTGAGAATTGAATTCTCACACGGTACGCACCAGTAATGTAATTTAAGTTACGTTAATGTATGGGAAGCTGCGTGTGGATTTACTCCTCATGCGGCTATACCAGGAATTGAAGGTAAAATCTCGTTTGGAAATTTCAATTATGAATTAATTACTATTAATAAACAAATTAATTAAAATGTAATTTAAGGACCGTCTCATAAAATCCTTGGCCAAGGACCGTCTCATAAAATCCTTGGATTATCAATCACAATATTCAACAATAAATTGCTAAACACAGAATTAATAATAAGTTTTGTACTGGGGTTACTCAGCGGTTCACAGTGAACAGTAAGGCCTATTCTCGGTGATCAGCTGGGGTACACAAGCACAAAAGTTGATCTGAAGGCAAAGTTCTAATAGTAGGTTGGTTGGGTGTACAAAGTAACAAGGACAACAAAATGCAATCAAATGATTTACTTTTATTAACTACTAGGTAATCTAATAAAATGCATTACATTCAAAGTCGGTTAGATGGAATAATAACAAAAATAAGGCACAATAATATAAAACAAGAAAGAAATAAAAGAGGGGCAAAGAAAGAAGAGGGGGACAGGCGTTCAGCCTGTGTGTGTGGGTGTGTGTGGGTGTGTGTGTGTGTGTATGTGTGTGTAGCAGGGGTCTGGTTGCTAGGCTACCACGTGTGTGTGTGTGGTTGACTAAGCTAGCATTAGCTACAGAAAGCATAGACAATGGAAAGGCTACTGATAAGTAGCTGCGTAGCAAAGGCCTAATGTCGACTAGGCAGGGCCCAAAGGGTCCACAACAATGTCTGGGTTTCTGTAATAAATGCACACAATTCCGAGTGGAATAGAGAGAGAAATGAGAGGGGATGAGAGAGTAGTACTCAGTGGGAGGAACTCGCACTGATTACTATGTGTCTCTGTTGCTGGGCAACAATGGCGTCCTCTCGGCTAGGTTAACGTTAGCATCAGAACCGTGAACAATAGAGGTAGCTAGCAGCTATGTAGCAAGTAAACCGTGTGGTTTCAGACGCTTCAAGTCCCTTAGTGAACGTGCGAATGTATCAAAGGGTTCTGGAATTAACGATAACAAGCCCGAGTAGAACAGGGAGAGAAAGAAAACGAAGTAAAAGAAATAGCAAGTGGGAGACGTTGCCGTCTACGCAGCCATTGGGAGTTGTAAAACTACAGGAAGTGGGGTTTCAGCGTGCTTGTGTAGGCGCTGCAAGCCCAACTTGGCTAATGGCTAACTTGCAGAGCGCTCCGAGCAGAGTTGTCTATTCAGAGAATGGTTTACTACAGATTATGCACTCACAGTGTATAAAAGAGTACCGAAATGCTCGGAGGGTTCTGAGAATCAAGTATTTCGAAAGGGAGAGAGTGAAAGAACGAGAGAGAGGGAGAGAGAACAGAGAGAATGGAAAGAGAGATGGAACTCTAGTGGCTATGCGTGTCTGTGTAAACAAATGGTTAGCGTTGCGTTGCTAACCTAGGGCTTTGTTATGGCCCGTTACAACAAAAGGGCGCAGCGCATGTATTTGTGGACTAGTCGGCGAAACGGCCGCGCTATGACGGTCCTCGGAGAGTTCAGAATATTGATGGTTAAATCAATACTTGAACTATTCCGTGCGAACGCCACAAGCGGGGTCGCTAGGCTTAGTAGCCAGTAATACAGAATGGGTTAGCAGAGGGGAACCTGAGCTAAGAAGAAGGATAGACAGAGAAGCAGGAGAAATGCAAATAAACATGTGCACATGAAAAATAACTCAAGTCATAGTTCAAAACACATCTATCTCAGTACATAAGCTATGCCCAGTGCCTACTGTGTGAGATGAAGAGGAGGATCCAGTTTCCAAAGGCGCGGTACGTCCGTCTGGAAATGGGGATTGCAGTCCACGTTTCTCTCGTCCTCGAGAGTTTGGGGCTGCAAAAGTCTTTGTTGTTGCGGCTTCGAGATTCTTCGGTTGAATCCCAAATGCGAGAAGTTTGTTCCACGGAGGCGTGCGTGGATATTTCCTCGCAGTGAACTCGCCTTTAGTTCACAGTGTCCGGATGAAAGTCTTAAGATATGTCCAGGCAAGATCTTAGACTTGAAGTGAGGAATTCTTTGCAAAGTGTGTGTAAGATGAACTCAGCAGTCTATGTTTGTTATTCGGCCAAATATCAAACAATACTTTGTCCAAAATTGCGCAAGTTGCTCTATGCGTCTCGTCCGTCCCGCGGTCAAAACTAGAGTGACGAACAATGGTCCCTGGGGAACACTTCACGTGTGGCCAGGTGATTGTGGGTGGGGCTTTGGTCACAGCGCCTCCGAAAGGAGGTGGACTGAGAACAACATGGCAGGGACCCTGGGCCAGCCATTTGGTGATCAGAGGGGAAGTAACTCTTTTACTAATGATTATTGATGACCTTCGTCTCAATCATCATCAGTTTGAGTCACATGATTCTCATAACTTTGTCACGAGTTTCTCTGCGTAGAGAAGTGGCAGGAATTGTACCTACACTACATTATATTAGAACATGTGTCCTTGATATATCACTGATTCTTGAGAAAGTGGCTAAAACAGGTTGTAATCTTGAAAGAAAAAAGCGAAGTGAATTACAAAATAATATGGTATATCCTCGTAGACAAAGGTCTTGGCTTTTCAGAAATGCACAAGGCCAATATCCCCATTTTGATTTTTTTCTCAGAAGAAATCAGGGTTTTCTCCGATCATACTTTTTTATTTTTTTATTTTTATTTTTTTTATTTTACCTTTATTTTACCAGGGAAATAAAAAATCACATTGAGAATAAAATTCTCTTTTACAAGTGAGCCCTGGCCAAGGCGGCAGCACACATAAAAGTTACATTTACAGACAGGACACAGACAAAACAGAACAAATCAGTATGGATAAAGAGATAAAATTACACAATAAAAACCATAAAATAATAAACATAAAACAACATTAGAAGGAGATTAAAATATTAAAAGCAAGTGCAGACAGATTTAAAAGTGTCATTAAGACTCAGCTACAGACATAAAAACAGCAAGCTTAAGAGATTTCTGCAGTTCATTCCAGTGAGTTGGGGCACAATGAATAAAAGCAGTTTTACCAAATTCAGTTTTTATCATGGGGACATTTAAAACAATGTAGCTACTTGAGCGTAGATTGTATCCTTGACTGCTAAAAGATAAAAGGCTCTGTATATACAAGGGGAGCTGGCCAACTAAGGCCTTGTATACGAATAAAAGCCAATGTTTATGACGTCTAAAATCTAGTGATGGCCAGCCTACTAGGTCATACAACACACAATGGTGCGTAGAATGCTTACTTCTAGTGATGAATCTTAAAGCAGAGTGATAAGTAGAGTCAAGTGATTGTAAAAGTGCCTTGGTGGTATTTCTATAAAAAATGTCCCCATAATCTAAAACAGGTAAAAATGTAGCTTCTACCAACTTCCTTCTTGCAGATTGTGAGAAACAAGCACTGTTTCTGTAATAAAACCCCAACTTTAATTTTAACTTTGACACCAATTGCTTAACATGAAGCTTAAAAGACAAGTCCTCCTCTAACACAAAACCTAAGTACTTATAAGAGGAAACCAACTCGATGGGGCTGCCCTTCAAGGTGAGAAGAGGTGGAATAGGGATATTCCTTCGGCTCCTTGCAAAGATCATATATTTGGTTTTCTTGTCATTTAAAACTAATTTTAAAGATAAAAGGCTGCGCTGGACTCTTTCAAATGCTTCTTGCAATTTTGAGATGCAGCTTTCCATGGAAGGTGCAGAACAATATATTATAGTATCATCTGCATAAAAGTGAATATCTGCATCTGATAAGTTGTCACCAAGATTATTAATATATATTGTAAATAGCAGAGGGCCCAAAATGGACCCCTGCGGCACTCCAGTATCAATATTTAACTTGTCAGAAAGGGAGCCTTTGATTTGCACACTCTGGGTCCTCCCATTTAAATAGTTAGAGACCCAACCTACTGTAGAATCAGAAAGGCCAATACTGCGCAGACGTGATAAAAGAATGCAATGATTGACAGTGTCAAAGGCTTTAGTTAAATCAATAAACACTGCAGCACAAGATTTTCCACTATCTAAGGCATAGGTAACATCATTTAAAACTTTCATAGTAGCAGTGGCTGTACTATGGTTCTTTCTAAAACCAGACTGAAACTTTGAAAGAATACACTTCCTAGCCAGATAATCCTTTAGTTGCTCACTGAGTATAGTTTCAAGAACTTTGGCAATTATTGACAGCTTAGATACTTTGTTTTTTGTCAACACCGTCAGACACAATTAAATCAATAAAAAGTGTATTGATTTGGTTGCATATGTATCTGGAGTTTCTAAGTGGTTATGTGTGTTTTTTGGTTCACACGTACACCTGTAAATGAAGAGTTCAGATGCAAAACCCCCTAACTCCATTTCTGAAGACCTGCACTTCTATATTTTTAGAGGACCCCGTTGTTGGTTTGGTTTACATTCATGTACTTGATAATACATATAAATAGTTATATTACATAAATTAAATTAAAAAGTATGCAATTCTGATAGCTTTGTATTAAATAAAAATGAATTAAGATTATTTTCTGAAAAGGCACTTAGGGGGTTTTGCATCTGAACTCTTTAAATGTTGAAAATTCACTTTCATTCTTTTTTAATACTGTTTCATGTGTTCTAATTTAGAAATAGGTGCTGTCAGACAATGCATACTTAATGCCTAAATAGACCAAACAATTTTTTGTAATTTCATAAATATTCGTTTAGGCTTAAATTTGCTATTACTTTGATAATTCAACAACTCCAAAGGATAATTTTGTAAGCACATTAATTTAAAATGTCCAAAACTCCTTCTTATGGTGGTGACTTTAAGAACTGACGGTGGTGACAGTAATCTGAGGGTAGTTAAAGTGACCTAATTATTACCTACATTTCGCAAAATAAATAGCCCTCTCAAGTCAATGACATCTAGTGTAAACACTTTATTTTTGTGTGTGCACAGTATGTTTGTGCATGTGTTTTTTCTTCATTTGTTAGATACTCTAGGAAGTTGGCCTAGATTATTGAAAATGTGGCATAAACAGGTATCAAATCCAAAATATAGAGGTGTATTATCATAGATGAGGGTCTTGGCTGTGCAGTGAATGTATTGGTCAAGCTCCCCATGTTTTATATTTTTCATAAAATGGGCTCTTTCTTAGTTTTGTCAACAGCGTCAGACAGAATTAGTAGTAAAACAATATGTTTACTGTATTTAAGTGAATTACTTTTACAATTCAACATAATTGTAGATACTTACTGGAAGCATATTCTTAAAACTTGTCAAAAACATGTAAAACACATGCTTTTTTGTGAACTGCATCAGATGTCACCACCGTCAGGTTTTGTGACAAAAAAACCCCAAAAAAACCAAATGCACCTCAGTGGAGATTAGAGTATAAGTTTGGAGGGGGCACCTGACAGGGTAGCCACGGCGCCAGAACTTCTGTTTCGGGTTTCGGAGGGGCCAGACAATTTTTGGATGGCACTTCAGTCATTGTCACATAGCCTACCATTACAACACAATGTCACAGAAACCATAGAAATCTAATGGAACAAACCAGAAGTCACCTTATAGACAGTGTCGTGGCAGGGCAACACATGCATGAAGGGCAATGGATGCATAAAGAGCAAGCATACACCAGCATTTCCTGTGAGGAAATGCAATCTAGTATGATAACTAGTCCCTACAGTTAATTTTATGAAACTTTATGAAGAAAGACCTGGGCAAATATAGCCCATTCCATTCAGTAGGCTCCACTCATGAAGTAGGCTAATTGAATGTTCAGTTTAACCTGGCCTGTCTCACATGAGAGTATGCCTATATGGCCCAATCAGATTTTTTGACCCTACCACAAAAATCATGATCTGCATTTCCAATCACAAATAAAGAAAGGTCTAATCTTTCCAACCACTTTTAAAATCTAACCAAGGGTGCTCCATTTGTGCAAAACCAACTATTGACCCATAAAACAATAGTCCTAGTCCAGAAACTCAAGGCTGAAAAACGAATGAGCAGGCACAGTGGGGGGTTTGGGGGGATGTGATATTGGTAGCAAGAATTCTAACCAAGCCAGGGGGGGTCTCCCCGACGAGATTTTTTTTTCGTATTGCATCCACCACGCATTTGAAAATACAATCCAAATGTTTGTGTTGTTAGTAATACCGCAGCGCACACACAAATAGGCTACTCTGTAGCGACCAAGGATCACTGAACAACCACCTGTACGTTACTCCGTGGTTGACAGCTGTGTCAATTATAGGGGACCAATACCCCGGCCGGTGCCCTTACCTTGAGTTGTCTTGACCGCAGAATGTATCCCAACCTCTCACTGTAATCCACAAGTTTCCAGAATCATGGTCCCAAATTCCAATGTGTTATCCATATAATAGCAAGAAAGTGGGCTACAATGTAGCTATCCCAGCGCACTTGTGTGACTCGTGTTATCAGAAATATTGGTCATATGCATATGCACATTGTTCATTCGTTTTTTCTTGCGTTTGTCCACATTCAAAACAGTTCCGTGTCGAAAAAAGGTGCGTTATTGAACAATCGACGTTTGCCCAGTGCTTGTTACAGCACATGGATAATGCTTCACGGATGTTTTTGAAAACATAACACTGTAGCCTAAATGAAGCATCTCGCTGTCTGTGCGATGTCAACTGGCCTGGGACAGTTTGGTTGCAGTACAGAGAGTAGCCTAATATGTCGCCTTCAAGATTAACTTTTATTTTAAAAGCAACTGTCTTGAGCCAAAAATGTAATATAAACTGGCGTCTGCGCAACATCCAGTGAGAGATTATGTAGCTTCATCTTCAGTTTGTATTTGCGCTGGATTTGACGGTTGAACAAATTGGAAGGGCGGCCCCCTCGAGATGGGGGTACTTTGACTACATTTGTCGTTGCAACTTTTGGCAATTGACATTTTCACGTCGCTGTCACTGATGCAAACCTATTGGAAGGGGGGCCCCCTCGAGCAGGGGGCATTAGGGAGGCGCTGTTGCTTCCCTCGCAGCAGAGCCCTTCATAAAGATGGCATTGCCTTATTATAAAGCTATTTCAAATAGTCGTTGCTGTTGGGTCCATAACCTGTCGTCCTTGGGGGCCCCACCTACTCGGGGGCCCTCGGCAACTGCCTACATTGTGTACCTTAACGCAACGGGCCTGCATCTGACGGTGTGAGACAAAAAAACACTCTTTTACATATTATGCATTTTTTGCTCACATTAGCCACTTCGTTTCTTAGGGGCTTCACGCCGCTTCTGAAAAAGTATATATAATTAACATTAATGTAACATAATGCTATTAAAACCCCAGACGGTGTTGACAGTTTATCCAAGCAAATTAACAAATTGAGGAGAAAATAGTAAACTTACAGTAGCCTCAGTGATGGTGAAGTATTCAGTAGAGCTAAAGGTTTGAAAAGGGATCCTAAGTAATGACAATGACCTTGTGCATACCTGATTTTATTGTCTTTTAAAAAAATCTGACGGTGGTGACTAATATGCTGGACACACTTTGAGCAATCAGAAAATAGTAGTAAATATTGCTTTACACGCACTATGTGCATATCTGCAGAACCACTTAAATATGGACTTTCACATCATGGTGATATTATTCAATAATATCAATGATTTTTACATTTTAAGTCAATTGGAATGATGATGACTGTCCTTGGGACAGCTGTTTTTACAGGGTGTGGGCAGGTTTATAGCCATGGAAAGTAATACAATTACACTTAAATATTTCAAATGACTGTACATTTGTGTAACAGGCCCCTGGCTCTTTACCTGGATTCATTTTGTTCATGAAAATGTAGTTTATTTTCAACAGAATTGGCAGTTTATTGCTGAGTCATGTTTTAGCCACTTTCTCAAGAATCAGTGATGGATCAGAGGCTTGTGCACTTGGTGGCAGTAATCAATCGATGTTGCTTGAACTCTACCTGAACCAGCCCCAAAACCTTGAGCAAGAGTGACGTGTTTCCCAATACAAAGGACAACTAGCTCACCCTGCTATTCGTTCCAAATCGACAGTAGTACTAACGGACAGTCCCTAATTCGTTTTCCAGCAACACCTGAGTTCTTAGCTTCAGCATCGGATGAACGACTAACTACATTACTTGTAAACATTGTGACTTTGTAAGTCGAAACGAAGTGTTCCAGAAACAGTTTTGTCACAACTGAGTCGTTAGTTGCTAAGTAAGTTAGCAACAAACCTTTCGAGGAACCTAGCCCAGATCCTGAAAACATCCCATACCTGTGATAATATTAATTCATTGTATGTGTGTGTGCGTGTGTGTGCATGCGTGCGTGTATGTGTGTGTGTGTGTGTGTGTGTGCGTGTGTGCGTGCGTGTGTGTGTGTGTTTAGGCTGGTTTATTAGTCTACATAGTATGAGAAGCTGTGGGAGTGGATAACATGTCCCAGTTACACACACACACACACACACACACGCACACATACAGTGCCTCCGGCAAGTTTTCACAGCGCTTCACTTTTTCCACATTTTATTACAAATTGTATTAAATTCATCTCTGTCCTCAAAATGTAACATAAATACCCCATTATGACCATGTGAAAAGAAGAATTCATGTCAACATGCACTGCGACTACAGAAGCAGATCATGATACTCTCCATAGGATTTCATTCAAGACTCAATCCCATCTATTTTAGCCAGGTACAGACTCAAAATGTAAAATTTCAATGTAAAGAAAGGTTGAAACACACACCGATGACCTCCCTTTTAATCCCTTTTCATTTCGAAATGAAATAAAGATAGATAGTTGAATATAGATAGATAGATAGATAGATAGATAGATAGATAGATAGATAGATAGATAGATAGATAGATAGATAGATAGATAGATAGATAGATAGATAGATAGATAGATAGATAGATAGATAGATAGATAGATAGATAGATAGATGAATATAGTTGCTGTCAAAGGTGGTTCTACAAAGTATTACGCAAAGGCTGTGAATACTTATGTAAATATGATTTCTTTGTTTTTTAATTTGAATACATTTTCTTTTTTTCCCACATGGTCATAATGGGGTATTTATGTTACATTTTGAGGACAGAGATGAATTTAATACAATTTGGAATAAGGTTGTAACGGAATAAAATGTGGAAAAAGTGAAGCGCTGTGAATACTTTCCGGATGCACTGTATGTGTCCGCGCATACACACACACACACACACGCACACAAGCACACACACACATACGTACACACACACAGATTCACACTCACACTCTAATTCCTGTCTTATTGTCTAGGATGGAGGAGTCTATGAGGAGTGACAAGTCCATGGATGCTGTTGTTCACTTCAAAGGAGGCACTTCACCTCTAAGGTAAGGCAAGGCAAGTTTATTTATATAGTGTGTGTGTGTGTGCGTGCGTGCGTGCGTGGCGTGCGTGCGTGCGTGTGTGTGTGTTTAGGTTACTATGTTTAGGTTACTTGGTGCTGGAAGATGTTCTCATTATTATGTTAACCCTATCCAGACCGGGGGGGGGGCTAAAAGTGCCCGCACCAACTTTGATGTCGTATAACTCCTGAATGACTAAAGCTAGCACTACGAAACTTTGTGACTTTTCCTAACATGAAGTTGGCTACAGTGTGATACCAACAGATTAGGTTTATCATTTTTATTTATTTTACCAAAAATCACTGATCTAAGTCTCATCATCATCACTTTTCATATTTTTTTACATTTTCATTAGCATCAGACACCCTTGTGAACATTTGAAGTGGTCTGAAGCACATAGAAACCAAAATTGATGTGCATCACCCAAGTTAGATGGAAAATACATTAAGGTGACATTTTGGGCAATAAAATCAGGAAATGACGTCATAATGATGTCATAATATCCAATAATGACACCAAACTGATGGCATTCATAGATCTTTGGCTGAAGATCATCCCCTCCAAGTTTGGTGGTCATACGTCATTCGGTTCCTAAGTTATGAGGGGGGGGTCAAATGAGCCCCCCCCCGGTCCCAGGAATGCCAAAAAAGCCCGGTCTGGATAGGGTTAAATAGAAAAAAAGGTCATTAAACTGCAATAGAAGGGGTGCGTGGCCTTTAATTGCCTGCAAGCTGCATAGAAGAAAAATAGGTTATGGTCAAAAACTCGCTGGCTGGTGTATTTTCTGAGTTGGCCAGAATCAGAATGACATGGTGCAGGTTATGTGCCGAAGCTGTGAAAGTAGTGTTTATGAACACTTTAATGACGGTCAAGTCAGTGCACTTTTGCGTGGAGAAATTTCGCCATCCCCTTTATCTCTCAGTCGCTTGCTCGAGTTCTGTCTGTTTAATGCTAGCATCGCGTTTCCCCCCTGGACACTGCAAAATAGTGAAAGGAAACAGTCGAAAAACTTTGTAGGCTATATTCGGCTGGGCAAGACACACAAACTGTTTGAAGTAGCCTAGATTATGGAGTATGCACGGACATGATCGCAGTGCAGAGCATTGTGGACTGACGCACCACCATCCTATAGATCAATTCGAGTCTGTTGCATTCGTAAAGGTTTCTTTTCCTCTAGGCACGCAGCATTCCTGACAAGGTGTTCGATAGACAGTATTATTTGGAAATTGTATTTCGTTTTGTTTTGTGACTAATGTAACTTGGCTAAAGTCAGGAAGATTAGGCTACACTTTTGGTTTGCAGTTGGGACTTTTCATAAAGCCGGGAGTGAAGGATGTCCAATAGCAAATTAGTAAACAACACATAATGTTAGATTTTCACAGCTTTAACCCTATCCAGACCGGGGGGGGGGCTAAAAGTGCCCGCACCAACTTTGACATCGTATAACTCCTGAATGACTTAAGCTATGACTACGAAACTTTGTGACTTTTCCTAAAATGAAGTTGGCTTCAGTGTGATACCAAAAGATTAGGTTTATCATTTTTGTTGTTGCCATGGCAACCGTTTTCTGACAGGTACGTCTGACAGAAAATCACTGATCTGAGTCTCATCAGTGTACCCTCCTTATTGCGTACTACTTATTGTATAGTTATTCCATGACATTAGCATAACTTAACCAAATTTAATATTTGCTAAATCAATTATTATAAAATGTTGCTAATTTATGCTAATTTGATGACATCATCAAATACCTACTTTTACCTTTCCCAATGCAAATTTCAGCTCAATTTTATTTCTTCTTTTTATTTCTCATTGCTTGTGTGTCTTATGTAGATCATGGCCTGCAAATTTGGTAATAATATATCCTGTTGTTGAGGGCTGAATGCTTGCGGCTATGTTATACGAAACTGAAGCCGCTTTGCCATATCTACGACGTGATTTTGTCACACAATTTTTCATATTTTTTTACATTTTCATTAGCATCAGAAACCCTTGTCTACATTTGAAGTGGTCTGATGCACATAATAACTACAATTGATGTGCATTACCCAAGTTAGATGGAAAATACATCACGGTGACATTTTGGGCAATAAAACCAGGAAGTGACGTCATAATGACGTCATAATGCCCAATAATGACACCAAACTGATGTCAATCATAGATTTTGGGCTGACGATCATCTCCTCCGAGTTTGGTGGTCATACGCCATTCGGTTCCTAAGTTATGAGGTGGGGGCCAAAAGAGCCCCCCCCCCGGTCCCAGGAATGCCAAAAAAGCCCGGTCTGGATAGGGTTAAAGAAACACTATGCAACTTTTTCATAGTCATGAAATGGCTTGGAACTCAGGGTTTTGCTTGACTGACCCGTTATGGCGAAAATGGCAATATTTCCATCATCATCTGGTGGTTCTGCTCCGAAACAGCACTTGCAGTTTTGCCTGGAGGCGCCGCGCCCTTTGTTGTTGTGGAATTTGTGGCCGCTAGGGGCGTCTAGATTTCTATGGTGTATGAGTGGAACGAATGAGAGACCCATTCATCCCCTTCGTTTGCTAACTAAACAGCAGCAGCTCTCTGAAAGCTGGCTACTTGCTAGCTGATTGTAAAATATCACGCTGACATGCAGCGAAAACAACGAATGGGACTACAAATAAATCACGAGCTAATTGAGATGAAAGGTTTGGACAGGCAAATAAATCGCTTATGTGAACATTGGAAAAGGGCTTCGAAACGGAGAGAACCGAACGCCAAAAGAGCAAATATGTGGATTGTATCACTCATTCACTGCACTGGGATATATGCATTAGCATTCTCAAAGTCCACGCCACCTCGTTTTAGTTTACAAAGCTACAAAAATGTATACGAGTTGAAATCTGATGGCGCACATTTTACTTGATGTCAAAGGACACAATCAGTCGAGCGAGGCTAAAAATGGTGTTGCCGATCAAGAGGAAACAAAACGTGATCTCTAGCCGGCTTATGTCCACTTTCACTTTCAACACCACATGATAAAAACGTGTCTTGTCACCTCGACTTGGAAATCAAATCTTTATTATTACAACAAAATAAGCAATGGCCTTTTGTCTCCTCGTTCTCCTAATGTACAGGTACTATATAGTTACTGGAAATGTGAAATAAAGACGGGGATATCTGCCGGGAACAAGTGGATCAAAATAGTATCCATCTGAAGGAAGTGCAAACGTGATTGCAGTTGTGTGAAGTGAATAGACGAAGCAGCAAACTGATAAGCAAGGGGGAGAATCGCTGATAAAGCCCCTTAGAAGTGGAGAGAGCTGAATGCAAGAAAGGGAATCTGGCTAATTACAGAAGACGAAGAAATTTAATTCGCACATAATCTCGAAGCCAATGTCTGTCTAATTTAGTTCAATGCACATTTTCGGCAGAACCACTAGAGGCCGCCATAAAGTTGTTTACATCGGTGTGTTTATGTCAAAGTTGCATTGGATATCTTTAACGACGCTAATTCAAAGTCCAATGTTTAATCGTTTTGAACAGTTCAGATCCACCATTAAAATCACTTTGGAATTACATTTCCTTTGAAGTAGGCTATGCGCCAACATTCATGTCATTTGTTTCAGATAACAGATAATTGGTTAAAGTAAGACTCGAGCTGTGGCTTCATTGTTCAAACTTGACCACTTCGGCCGTCTTCTGTCAGAGCTGTAAAGCGCTGGACTGGCACTTAAGTAAACAGCGCAGCGAAGCAGCAGGGAAGACGGAAATCGGGCTGTACCATTAAGCCTCCAGAGAGGGGGAGGGTTGTTTTGGGCAAAACAGCGAGTTTAAGCAAATTGAGTAATTGGATATACATTTTCAAGGTAAAATGGTTAGCCTGTTCATAAATATTGAATATATATATTACAATGTAATTTAATACTTTTAATGAAAGCTTTCAGACAATCTCAGTCTCGTGCCCCTGTTTTGTACCCACAATGGTGGAAGCCTAACGCTGGCTGCGTATGTGCAGCGGCAGCCCTGCATGTGTATGTGTGTGTGTGTGAGTGTGTGTGTGTGTGCGTCAACATGCGTACCTGTGTGCAAGTGTGTGCGCGTGCATGCCTGCCTGTGTGCCTGTCACAGCACGAAAAGGGGAATTTGTGACAATGAAATCGTCCCTAATCGTCCACGGACTTGCCTAACTTTTGTCTGATTTTGAGCGCTTGAGAGAATCAAAACGAATAGTTTTGATGACACTTAAATCGCCCGGAAGCGAATCGCGAGCCGCGGACAGGTCTCACAGCATGGTGTTAATGGCCCAACGATTACCACATGAAAGGCAATGAAAGCCAGCCCGGAACGCGGACTAGCCTTGCTCTTATTGGATGAAAAAGACACGTGACTCAAAGTAAAAGAGCTGCGCTATTGGTTAGCAGCTACGACCTTCTATTGGTCACGTTGGATTAATTTATGCATACCGTATACAGTAGGTCCGTATAATTATGCAAAATTAGCCTATTATTACTAATATACCTAGGTTGATTTTACTTTGTATATTCACATCATTATATTCACATCATTATAGGCTGCACTGTGATGGGGCTTTAGCATGCATGATGTGAATTTATTGATAAAATGAAAATGAATTAAATGAAAATGAATTTTTAACGCTTTTAATATCACACCAAACAATGTACACACACTTTGACAGGAACCATGCATTTCATAAAAATAAATAATTTAAAATTACACACATACCCTGCAAACAATATACTCTATATGCAGTGATGTATACAGCATGTACAACTCAGAAACAAACACGGACGGAATCACGGAATGTGGACATTAAAACGGAATTTGGTTATAAACGCGGAATTGCACGGAATTTGCTCATTTCTTATGATAAAATTAAAAATCCATTATTTTCGTCATCATTTATCAGTCTAAAAGACATTTCAAACACAAAATATGACCACGATATCATATCTGGCCCACGCGAGGTGATGCGCAAAAGTTCTATGCAGATCCATGATCCACGTCAGCGCATGTTGACAGTGAACGCATCTCTCTCCCAAGCGGCATTTCCGATTGTCCCCCGCGTCCTAACACTGGCCGTCAGAGCATTGAAGAAATCTTAATACTCAACAGCACTCAAATTTTGCCTAGTAGAACAGGTGAGGTCAGGCATAAACGCGTTGTCCTGACCGTCTGTTACCAAGACAATGCGATGCGACACAGAAAGACGGGCGGCTCTCCACTGCACTTTAATAAACAGTGGAATCATCCGACGCGAGGCACGAGTTTGGAGTTTGTTACAACAGACGTGACCGCTGTAAAATAAAAACTGATCAGGCAATGCTTTGATCATGTCTTGTTAACTTTGTTGGCCACGGAGCATAGTGACTTAAAGTTAGCAGCAACTTTGAAAAAGGGTCAAGTCATCATCAGAAGAAAACGGCCGTCTTGTAAAACATGTGTTTGTGTGAAACGGTAGACGGTAGGGACTTTGCGAGGCTATTTATTTAATGCCTACATATAACGTGACCAAAAATGTCTCTAATGTAGCTGCACGTTGCAATATAGCCAAACGTATTCGAGAAAACATGATGCAGCCCGAGTCCAACAACTTCAATGCACCAGAAGTGAATTCGCCTTTTAGTTGGGTGCGTCACGTGTCGTGTATTTAATAGAATATATGCGCATGTACATTTCAGCTACCTTATTACCTGGAATATTTTTGAGAGCTGATATTACAAAAAGCGAGTAGGTAATTTTACTTTTCTTTTCTCTACCTACCATTCAACCATGAGTGGTTGGCTCTGTCCACCCACCAGTTTGAACTAAATAACTAAGAAATTTTGTTGGGGGGGTGAATAATAATAATAATAATAATAATAATAATAATAATAATAATAATTGTATTTGTATAGCACTGTGTCATACAAGGCATGTAACTCAAAGTGCTTAACAAATGGGAAAAAACATTGTTAGAGATAGATTTAAAAGGAGAGGTATAGAGGAGAGGCAGAAAAAGCAGGAAGGCAGAGGAAGAAGAGATAGACAGAGAATGTAGAGTCATAAGGTCAACGTAGGTTAGGACCAGGATTCTTAGATGTGTAAGGTCCATAGTGGCTGGGCCTATCATAAGTCATAGATAGTCACACAGAGATTGGGCGCTCAGGTGCGGCCCCTGGTGGCATCAGGGGTGAGGAAAAACTCCCTTTCGCTTGATTCATAGTTTGTGAGGGGGAAAAAAAAGCTCAGTGAGGTCTGAGAAAAAAGACCCCCTGTAGTCAGGAAGAAACCTCAGGCAGAGACCAGCGGCCACCTAGGGGAGCCCCCTGCCAGGGCTGGATTGCGAGTAGTAAGGGCGCTGCGGCGGCTGGGACACTATGACGCCTTGGCAGCTAGGAGTTGGCAAGGATGAAGAGGTGGGTCTTCAGCTGCTTCTTAAAGGAGTCGACGGAGGTGGCTGATCGGATCTCGATGGGGAGGGCGTTCCATCTCTTGGGCGCATAGCAGGCAAACGCGGCGTCGCCGATCTTCTTCTGCGGGGGGGTGGGGGTCCTTAGCAGCTTGGCATCAGTGGACCTGAGAGCTCGAGCAGGGGCATAAAAAGAGAGCATGTCTGAGATATAGCTAGGGGCAAGTCCATTTAATGCTTTAAAGTGCCCATGGCATGAAATTTTGACCTTATGATGTTTTGGGGCCTTAAAATGAGTTACTCTGACCTCCTGAAGCCATCCCAGTGGTTTGCAATGTGTTACTGTGTACACAGAGCTGTGCTGGAGGTTCCTCCCAGTTTGTAAACAAACTCTGACACAGCATCCAATTGACGCAAAGCTCGTGTGTGCCCGAGATGACGTCATGCCCTCGTTCGCTCTCAACTCGTCCACGCCCTCTCTCCACCCACTAGCCCGCCCATTCATTTGAAAACTCTATAAATACCAGCAGAACACCACATATGTACTGGTTCAATGTCTGAGGGAACATTTTCCGGACAAATGCTTTCACAATCTGGGACAATACAGAGCAAGTTATGGCTAACACCTGACGCTGAAGTCTGGATCAATACCACCAAGCCTCCTGAACAAGTAAGTCATGAAAAGCTTCCAGTCTGTATTACAGTGTCATGGCTAACTAGCCTGCAGTATTAGCTGTGAAGTGGGGAAAAACCATACATTAGCCAAGAAAGCTACACTGTACCAAAAGCAATAGCCATACTCTGTCTTAGGTTTTCTTGGGAAATCGACTGTAAAATATAACCATGGTCTTTTGAACTTACATATACATCAAGCATGAGCACAATTTACTAAATGGTTTCGATGGAAATGAAACCTTGACGACCGGGCGAGCGGCTATGTTAGCCCACCTGCAGTCAAATAACACAGGCATCCAGCTAGCTAGCTAACAAGGAATGTGATGTTGACAATTATTCTATTACACGCCAATTTAACAAGACCAAATTGCTCAACATTTCGTTGGTTGACCAAGGAGGGTCCTGTGGTTGAAAACAGGGCATTTTAAACGTTGTTGGTGAAAACACGATTTATTAGGAAACCCTTTTTGTTGGCTGTGGTGGTGCGGTACATATTCATTTCGATTCCCAGACTGTCGCTCCCAACCCCAATCGCTCCCCGGTCGGCACGCTCCCACTAGCCAGACTATCGAGCCCACCGCCATATAACGGAGCTAGTTATCTTTTTGATGTTCGTTTTTTCTTGTTTATAACCCTAAACTTAACCCTACACCTAACCCTGACTTTAAACCTAATCCTAAATTGCTTGTATGTGGCAGTGATAATACGTGAAATATATTCGGGTGGGATCGAACGTCTGGGAGTGATAAAACCACCTGGGGCTACACGTCCCGGAGTGATCTCCGTTGGGAGTGTCCATCTGCCACCGTTCATTTTCATGGAGACTGGTTGTTCGTAGTTTTACCTAGGGATGTTATAACTTGAGATAACAGGTGTTCGAACTAACCGTATGTTTGGAAAGCCCAGTTGTGACTACACACCAAACTCATAACATAGCATATTGACCAGGCAAGCCTTTGATTCGATTTGGTCACCTAACTATACCTAGTGTAGAGCGACTGGCCACTGCATTGAAACGTAGGCTTCAATGGGTTCAAAGGGTTCTATTACGGTAATTACTCAGTGTGCGTGGCTGCACGAACTCAGCTGACACATCCAACACAGACTTCAAGCAGTTGATACAGGCTGCTATTTAGTGGTTGTGACGGCATTTGATTGCGTTTTTGTTTTCATCATATAACAAATTTGGCGTAACCTCTGGTAGGTACACAGAATACAGCAGTCGGATCACTTGTCTAGCTTACCTTGCTCCAGTGCAGGCAGCTGTGTTACGTGTGAGTAGCTATGCAACCTGCTCCCACTGTCTGTCATTTTTTCATTCCTATCCGTGAATAGCTTGGAAAGCCGGATGCAGTCGAATATTGGGTTTATGTTTCCTTGACATTTATGTCTCTCTTCTGACTCAGACAATTTTCTTGTATAGAATTTGAGAGGCTTATTGTGGATCATGGAAAGTTATATTCTGTATTTTTTCCTAATGGCCGCAATTCTCATCTTCAGAAGTTCCTGTTACAGACGGTCATGATGAGTAGAAGAAGGCAACATGATGAAGCAAAACTCCATCACCACTACGTTGGAGTCTTCCCATTCAGTCATCATCCAATTTGCTCCAAAGAATCACATACAAGCAGGTATCTGTAATTTGAGTGCTCTGGATCTTCACCTTTTTCCTTGGTGCTCATCAGTGTAGGGGCTCTCAAACTTGGTCCAGGTAGACAGATGCAGAGGCACTAAAGGTTGCAATTTATACGCCCTGAAGGCCATAAGGGCCGAAACGCGTAAGCATTGTAGCCAAATAAAAAAGTAAAAAAAATGCAACCTTGAGTGCCTCAGCATCTGTCTAACTGGAACAAGTTGCTGCAAAGAATGTTGTCTTTCCTTATATGCTGTGTAGGTGAGAAGATGGATCTTGTTGTTCTAGCGCCTGATTTTTTGTTTTTCTTTTTTATAGCAGGATTACACTAAATGGCAAAACGTGTAGGCCTACCTTGTTTCCTTTCCACTATCCAAACTCCCATCCTCCTTTGTGCTTGTGACCTTGTAAAATATGATGTGGTATGCTGATAGATGGGCAATTAAACAACTCACAAAATATCAATTCAAATGTCATTTTCTGATTAGTTGTTGTGCATAGCAGGGAAACTTATTTTCTCCATGGATGCTAGGTAGGTTGTTGGGCCACAAGCCCAAGTAGAAGACATGAGTTTGGATAATGGAGTGGATACCTTGACTATGCCCCCTGAAAACACTCTTCTGTTGAGATGTCTATATTTGCTTTACAAGGCAATGTCACACACACACACACACACACACACACACACGGTTTCAGGTGATACTTGACTTGATGTAATTATTATAACTATACAATACAATTCATGGCATTAGTATGAAATGGCTCTTGCAGTGTTTTAGGAAGGAACCCTTCATATCCTTTCCAATGACAATAACGAGGTTTGTCTTTGAAACTGGCTAACCCTCACCATCTTGACCAACTGAAAAATAAGAGGGACACTCTGTTCACACATTGTCTTTATTACTTGCAGACGCTTCTTACAGATGGCTGTCCTCTAGAATGAAAATGCACACCAACCACCGGCAAACATCAAAAGCTAATCCAACCTTTGGTAAGATTTCAAAAGAATTCAGTTAAACTAATTCTGACATAACATTTTAATAGTGTTACTTCAATAATTCCAAAATGACATAGCATTCTGAACAATATTTTGCTTGTCCTGTAGGCTTTGTGTGGAAAGGTCTTCGGAAACCCTGTGACTGACGCAATGTTGGTGCCCTAGAAGACAAGTCAGCACAGTTCAGACGAGCCAGCCAGAGGAGGTCACCGCCAGCCTTGTATCGAGGTTCCAGCGTCTTCATCGGGGAACTCGGCATGGATATGCAAGACGACACTCGAATCACTGATGGACAAATGCCTGAAACGGCTGGAAAAATAGAAAAGATGGTTACAGAGACTGTTATTGCTGTTCTTCTTTCAGTACAATATTTGCCTTCCATAAAATATTCACATGTTCCAATTTAATATTCTTGATGCTGTTGTAAATAAAATTTGCACACTGTCTTCACACTGTCTGCATAATTGAATTGGCCGCTTATGGTGATCTTGAACTCTGTACAAAAAGTTCCAGCATGCGTTGTGGCTCTCCTGCCTTCTCTCCAAGTTATAGTGATCTGATAAAGATAAGACATGGCGCAAGTTTGCTCTTATATGCACAGATGGTGTCAAATGAAAGTAATGCGACCTGAGCTAGGCAGCATAATGTTATCTCTTTCTGTGGGCATTGTCTCAGTTTCCACACTAGCATCTAACCTTATTACAAAAAAAGCAGTTTTCTGACACTGATAGCCAGGTTACTCTCAGGTAAACATGAGATGATGCAATTTTCACAATGGAAACTTAACTGGCAACTATGGATAAATATGATGTCAACAGAGCATGGACTATTTCACCATTGTATACAACAGTGTTTCCCAACCAGGGGTACGTGGAAAATGTGATACTAACAAATGTATGGAGTGCACTCACATTGGTATAGAGGATCATATAGAGCAGGGATGGGCAACTGGAGGACCAGGGGCCACATGCGGCCCGCCTCCTTACTAAGTGCGGCCCATAGATAAGCCATACTTATAAATTATAATGAACAATCTGTTAAAATTACACTGTTGGCTGACAGAGAACACTCATTGCTTCCAAACTTTTTCGGCGGCCACTGAGCAACCAACTGCACCTTGAATCTGCAAGCTGCAGTCAGATCCGCAGTCATCTGGCCCTCCAATGTTCACAATGAAAAAAATGTGGCCCTCCTTCATGAGAGTTGCCCACCCCTGATATAGAGCATGAAGGAGGGGGTACTCATGATATGACTAAATTAATTAGGGGGTACACAGGGCAAAAAAGGTTGGGGATCACTGGAATACAAGACATAATGGATGCATTTTTAGAATGCCATGTAGGCTATTGGACAAAGGAAAGCTGGCTATTCTCCAGCACAGACAGTGCACAGGGTGCTGTTCAAATGCAGCCAAGTTGTATGTAGACACATTTTATGATCAGCCGATGGTGAGGAAGTGCATACATCATAACTAGTATAGAGTACCCTTTTTCATGTAATACACCACCCTCCTCAAACAGATTTGTGATGCATGATAAGCATTGCAGTGGTGAAACAGAACAATGTTGTAAACAAAGGTGTAAAAAGTCTACTATAACCTGACAACTACCCCCTCGTTCATTTATAACATTGTTACCACATTTGTGTTGCATCATAACATTACAAAGGGGAAGGACTTGCAATTGCATGCTAACCATCCACACTGAGAACGTTGCTGGGTTTAGAGACAGTTGCGATGCCAGTAACGTGCATCACACACGCATCAAATGGGGTTGTTTGCTCATAAGTTAAAAAAAATAATATTATAATTTATGATGGTGACTTGCCAGGTCATTGCGTGGTGAATGATTGCTGCTGTAATTACAAACTCACTAGCAAGCAACAGTGCTCAGAACTACCCATTCAACAAATTGAAATTGCAGACATAACATTTCAAACTCACCCTTCTGAGGCATCCTGCGCTGAAGCCCATGAGCAGGTAGGCAATAGTATGTTTCATCTTTGGGTCAAAACAAGCGAGAGTAAGTTCCATCAGGTGCTGGACATGCCATTGCTAACTAGGGCAAATTGCTAACTCTAGGTAACAGCTAACCTGCCGTACCACCACCACAACACAGCTTTAGCCCGCGGCTCCGCCCCTGCTCATCAACGACACTCCCCCTCCTGCCCCCCTCCCCCTCCTGTTGCATATCATTACCAGATCGTCGCACTGGAAGAGGAGACTTTTCACCAAAGAGGCCTAAATGGCGCATTTCAGCATTATTTTGATAAAAATTGCGGATATAGCATCCTGACACCCCCGCAAACCCATACAAAGCACCAAAGGACCATGTAAATTTCATGCCATGGGAACTTTAAATACTGTGAGCAGAATCTTAAAGTCGATTCTGTATGAGACAGGTAACCAGTGCAGGTCTGCCAAGACAGGAGAGATGTGCTCTCTCATTCTGGTTCTTGTTAGGATTCTTGCCGCAGAATTTTGAATGAGTTGCAATTTGTCAATTAATTTTTTTGGGAGACCGGAGAAAAGAGCATTGCAGTAGTCTATCCTACTGGTGACAAAGGCATGAATAAGTTTCTCAGCGTCTTGTCGGGGGGCCAAGCCGCGCACTTTGTTGACATTTCTAAGATGGAAAAAAGCAGATTTTGTTATCTTGTTGATGTGAGGCTCAAAGCTCAAATCCGAGTCTATGACCACACCTAGGCTAGTAACCTTATCTTTAATGTGTATGCTTAGATCACCTAGGCTTGAGTGGAGTTTTGCACGTTTTTTCTTAGGCCCAATGAGCAACACTTCAGTTTTATCTTCATTTAATTTTAGGAAGTTACTGTTCATCCAATCTGTAATGGCAGACATGCATTTAGTCAAGGCATGAATGGCAGTGGTTTGGCTAGGCTCGACAGAGATATATAGTTGAGTGTCATCGGCATAGCTATGAAAATCAACATTGTGCTCTCTGATGATGGAGCCCAGGGAAAGGGGAAAATAAGTTCAAAAATGTAAAAAAATCTGATTTGGCAAAAAATAAATCTGAAAAACCTGAATTTGAGGAAAAAATAAAACGGAATTTGAGAAAAAATTAAAACAGATTTCATAGGCCCCTACGACAGGTTAGGTTTGGGAAGGGCACAATTCATAAAACTCAGAAACATACAATGCTTTTTCAAAAAAGGGTTCTATGTTCCCCGCTGCATCCAAGTAGACTGCTGCCACATTGCTAAGAGCAGGTTGTTGTTACACCTCTGAGAGGTTAGGTTTAAGGATAGTTTTAGTCAGCGCACATACAAAAATGGATTTGAGTAAAAGTTGTCAATTCATAGTAAATACGTGGTAAATATGAACGTAAGAGGAAAAATAGTACAGGTACTGCATTTTAGTACAGACTATACAGGTATGTACAATATTATAAACATTGCTGTTGATTTCATGTTCTTCAGCCGCCAATCATGCCAGCAGGGTCTACTGCAGGTCTCTGGTCACTGCGTCCTCGTCATACTGCAACAGGCACTCAGTCTCACTTCTGGGAGCTGTAGAAACAACAAATAAATAAATACTTCGCCATGCACCTCATATTGACATAGCAAATATATCAATAAGCAAGACATATTGAGCCCAACAGGGATAATCTTACACTATATCAGTTTTCTGTGGTCTCTTGTAAGATTGGCCCATCACCATCCTGCAGGACACTACCGTCTCCCTGCCAGGATCTGTAGGATGTAAGAAAATAAATCAAAACATAGCAATAAACAGCATTGACAACTTATCTATAAAGTAGCACAACTCATATTGACAATGTAGGCCAGGGGTGGGGAACCTATGTCTCTGGGGCCGTTTGCGACCCTTGAGGCAGTTTTATTCGGCCCCGATATAATTTTAATGCAATTCAGCTTCACATAAAATATGACCTATTTTGTAAAGGAATCTTAGAAAATACATTTGCAATACAATTAAGTTATATTCAGGGAACCTGAAGAAGGTGGTGTTTGTTTAGGCCTAAAGTGAAAGGGAAAATCCTGGTTTGTGTTCATAGTACGGCCCTTGGAGGACTTTTACGGCCCCTCGGATGAATTTGAAGTGGCCCTTCGAATGAGAAAGGTTCCCCAACCCTGACGTAGGCTATAGGTTAAGCTAACCGTCTTTCACTCTTCTGTGGGGAGACTGTGCCCATTTCAGGTTGACCTTCACACGCGTCTGTAGCACAGCACACAGGATTGCAGGACACAGCATCCTGCAGGACACTACAAAGAACAAGGGGAACGTATAAATGACCTGTCCAGTTCTATAAAAAAGAAAAGAAAATTGACACAATGCCAAAGCTGTGGTAAAAGTAACCTTGGGTAAATCATCTAGGACTAGGGTGTGTGTGAGTGTGTGTGTGTGGTAAATCCAGTGTTCACATTATTGAGATATGAGAATTAATTCATTAATTTTAACTGATATCACCACATACCGATATCAGTGCCATTCCACCCTGTCCTCGTCATACTGCGGCAGGCACCCTGTTGTTTCTACAGCTCCTAGAAGCGAGACAAATAAATTAAATACTTCGCCATGCACCTCACATTGACATAGCAAATGTATCAATGAGCAAGTCATATTGGTCACAAAGAAGTTAATCTTACATTCTTTCAGTCTTCTATGGCGAGACTGCTCCTCATAAGAGCAGTTAGGCCTTCAAGTGACTCGTCTTCGACATATTATGAGACAGCAGCCTGTGAAAACATGGTAAATAGAATAACCCATTAACCTTGGGTCCTAATATAATACATGGACATAAACTAGCCTACATTATTTAGACAATGTCAGTAGACCTCCACGTGAAACAATAAGAAAAAGTGACCATGCATAATTTCAATTTCTTGAAGAGGCCAGCTACACTTATTTGTGCAACAAGTGCTGTTTTGAGGACCCATACTTTTTAAGGACAGGTTGCCTACTACTAAAATTAATTGACAAATTGCAACTCATTCAAAATTATGCGGCAAGAATCCTAACAAGAACCAGAATGAGAGAGAACATCTCTCCTGTCTTGGCAGACCTGCACTGGTTACCTGTCTCATACAGAATCGACTTTAAGATTCTGCTCACAGTATTTAAAGCATTAAATGGACTTGCCCCTAGTTATATCTCAGACATGCTCTCTTTTTATGCCCCTGCTCGAGCTCTCAGGTCCACTGATGCCAAGCTGCTAAGGACCCCCACCCCCCCGCAAAAGAAGATCGGCGACGCCGCGTTTGCCTGCTATGCGCCCAAGAGATGGAACGCCCTCCCCATCGAGATCCGATCAGCCACCTCCGTCGACTCCTTCAAGAAGCAGCTGAAGACCCACCTCTTCATCCTTGCCAACTCTTAGCTGCCAAGGCGTCATAGTGTCCCAGCTGCCGCAGCGCCCTTACTACTCGCAACCAGCCCTGGCAGGGGGCTCCCCTAGGTGGCCGCTGGTCTCTGCCTGAGGTTTCTTCCTGACTATAGGGGGTCTTTTTTCTCAGACCTCACTGAGCTTTTTTTCCCCCCTTACAAACTATGAATCAAGCGAAAGGGAGTTTTTCCTCACCCCTGATGCCACCAGGGGCCGCACCTGAGCGCCCAATCTCTGTGTGACTATCTATGACTTATGATAGGCCCAGCCACTATGGACCTTACGCATCTAAGAATCCTGGTCCTAACCTGCGTTGACCTTATGACCCTACATTCTCTGTCTATCTATTCTTCCTCTGCCTTCCTGCTTTTTCTGCCTCTCCTCTATACCTCTCCTTTTAAATCTATCTCTAACAATGTTTTTTTCCCATTTGTTAAGCACTTTGAGTTACATGCCTTGTATGACACAGTGCTATACAAATACAATTATTATTATTATTATTATTACTGTTGCAAATGCCAGGGTATTTCACATTGATTTCGGGGTGGCGTGCTCTATTAACTTGACCACTCTGGTCGACATTGAGCTCGCGCTGATACATTGAGCTCGCGTTACTGAGAGCTGCCGCCAGAACTACTCACGGTTAGCTTTCATAATATAGAACGCAACAAGGAAGAATCGGTCGGTTTGCTGAAAGGGCAAGGTGTTTCAAAGTAGCATGGAACTAAATTAATCCCACCTTTGACTTGATTTCACGCAGGTGGGTCTTGGAACCCCTGTGACTGCCTAGGTTTCAGGATAGAGAAAGTAAAACAAAAATCATTGAGTAACATCGATGCGGGACAAATTGTAGCTTTTGTAGACTACGTCGCTACTTGAGGAAAAATAGCTTAACTACAGGGACGTTAGTCGATACATAGTAGTGACGCTACGTCCAAGCTACTAGGGAATGTAATTAAACTAGTCGCTTCACTACTGCCCAGCACTGAAAACCAACATACCCAGACGGCACACCAGTCTTGCTAACGTCGCCTAGATGCATTTTTGCAGCTGTAAAATACATTGGCAAGACGTCTAAGCGTTAGTTCATTAGCGAAATGCCGGGCAGACGTGAAAAATTAGCAGTGCCCAGCATCTAGTTGATGAGCTAACGCAATAGCATGCTAACGGTAGCCTTTGTCTATCTTTAGGCAGGGGAAAGGCAACTGAGAACGAGCAATGTCAAAAAATTTACCATCAACAAGTATACTTAACATATTCACAGTTTCACCACTGCATTTTGTCATTACGATGCTCGCAAGTCATCAGAATTTACTAGCGTACAGCAGCAACTAGTGTAGTCACATTGAGGGGACTTGAGCTACCAGCTATGTAAAGCGGCTGTGCTACAACTTAGCAAGGGCGGATCAATGTTCAGAGGAGCTATTCAATCGCTCTTGAGTACTGAAACTTTAAACCACAGTTGAGTAAAATGTACTTACATGTATGTGAAGCCCATTTTCCGTTTGTATGTGAGGAACTTTTCCCCCATATCGCCAAGAAACTTGTAACAGTGAAACCACACAGACAGCGCGTGGTTCTGTTCAATCAGGAAGGTGTTGTTGACCGCGGTTGATGGCTTCTTTGTGGCTTGTGTGTGGAATTC